>NC_088866.1:11497398-11797398 GCF_032884065.1 Artemia franciscana
TGTCCACTAATATATTTTGTAAATGTCAATAACAAGACTTTTCCATTAAAAAGAAGTTTGAAGTTGGTTTTAAGATGTATATTTTGAACAAGATATTTGTACTTAGAGGAGAGCGGTGCAAAAAATATGACTTTATTTTTAATATTCCCCCCTCCTTCTTAAGGGTTAGGCATGTATTGAATAACTACAACATTTTTGGTTTTGATTGTTTGTCACATATTCCGGGGCGTAGATATGGTATTTTTATGGGGGGGGGAGAGGGGTGCTATAGAAGTAGGTGCTATTCAAGCAGTAGTAAAGGAAGTAACTATTTAACAAACAGGCTACTTGTTGAATTTAAAAACATTAATGCATTATAAACAATAAACACATTAAACAATCGTAAATATAAGCGGTGGTGCTCAGTTTTTACTAAAATTGTCAGCAATGAGCTGTTGTAGACGACAGTAGTACATCGTAAACAAGCTTTCGGGTGGGGGAAGGTGAATGTCGTATAAACTCGGCCCTTTTTTCAATCAGATTCACCACTAATGCTGCATTCCATATCCCCCTTCATTTCCCCCAACTCCCAGCACAGGATGCTCAATTTCATAATTGAACGAATCTCTATTCTAATTGCCCCGGGTACTGTGCTATTCATTAGAAATTACTTCGTATATGAAAGGGCTGCTTCCTCATCAACACCCCGCTCTACGCTAAAGTTTGACTATTTCTCTTAATTCTACTTTTTAAAACAGTAAAAACTGTAGCGTAAAGAGCGGGGCGTTGATGAGGAAGCAGCCCTTTCATATACGAAGTAATTTCTGTTCGTTTTAAGTTTTAATGTCGCTCCTTACTTCCCGTTAAAAAACTTGTTTCTTTTATTTAATTTCTGAACTTTTTTGAATCAATGCATGTTTTGATTTTGGCTTTCCGCAGATGAATAGTTAAAACGAAATTTGTATATTTATTTTTTTGGCTAATTGGCTTTCTCGTAATTTTGATTGAGTGATTTCAAGAAAAAAAGGAGCAGGGGAGGAGGCCTAGGTGCCCTCTGATTTTTTGGTTACTTAAAAAGGCAACTAGAAGTTTTAATTTTTTAAGAATGTTTATTAGTAAAAGATATACGTAACTTACAAATTAGCTTACGTAACGAACTTCTGTATTCTCATGTTTTTATTACGTGTATGAAGGGATTCAACCCCTCGTCAGTACCTCACTCTTTACACTAAAGCTTAAATCTTGTCCCAATTTCTTAAGAATGACCCCTGAATCACAAAAGCCGTAGAATAAATGGTTGAAATTACTAAAAATGCTTTAGCGTAAAGAGCGAGGTATTAGGAGGAGGTGATCTCATCATACACGTAATAATTTCTGTTCGTTTCATTTTTTAATGCTTCTCCTTACTTTCAGTTGAAAATAACTTTTTCATATTTATTATTTCATTGTTTTTTTTGTTTTTTTTTAAATAATGCTAGAAAATCCTGCTCTCCCTTCATGAAACTTTTCTTCCCCCATAACAAATTCCTCCAAGGAAAGTTCCCCCAACACATCCCCCTCTTATCAACCCCCCCCCCCCCCGCCAAACCTAAAAATCCCCCAGAAAACGTCTGTACTCTTCCAAATAACCATTACTATATGTAAGCACCGGTCAAAGTTTGTAACTTATGGCCCCTCCCACGGGGACTGTGGGGGAGTAAATCGTCCCCGAAAACGTAGTTATATGGTTTTTTGACTACGCTGAATAAAATGGCTATCTCAAAATTTTGCTCCGGTGACTTTGGGAAAATAATTAGCATGGGAGGGGGCCTAGGTGTCCTCCAATTTTTGGTCACTTAAAAAGGGCACTAGAACTTTTCATTTCAGTTAGAATGAGCCCTCTCGCAAGATTCTTGGACCACTGGATCGATACGATCACCCCTGGGAAAAACAAACAAATAAACACGCACCCGTGATCTGCCTTCTGGCAAATAATACAAAATTCCTCATTTTTGTAGATAGGAGCTGGAAACTTCTTCATTAGGGTTCTCTGATACGCTAAATCTAATGGTGTGATTTTCGTTTAAATTCTATGACTTTTAGTGGTTGTTTCCCCCTATTTTGTAAAATAAGGCAAATTTTCTCAGGCTCGTAACTTTTGATGGGTAAGATTAAACTTGATGAAACTTAAAATCAGCATTAAAATGTGATTCTTTTGATATAGCTATTGGTATCAAAATTTTATTTTTTAGAGTTTTGGTTACTATTGAGCTGGGTCGCTCTTTACTACAGTTCGTTACCACAAACTGTTTGAAAATGAGCAGGGATTATTAAGAAAAACATTATCTGCTCAAAAGAGCAAATTTGAAACTGAAAACGAGCAACAGTTTTAAAGCTACTTAATAAATTACAGTTTTTTCCCAAATTATTGGGGGGAGCAACTGCCCCGCTCCCTCAACGATGCCACTGCACATATTAGAAGAACAAAAAGAAATATAGTTATGCTTAGGCACATTCAAATAGTGGAGCGGGTGGGCGGGGGAGACTTGTCGAAACGGTAAATCAAAGGCGTATGGTCTATTGGTGACAGGAAAAAAATATCACACTTATGGTTTAGGGTAGTGCCTCCCATGGTGATGTGTGTCCGAAACTATAAGAAGTGTATGACCAGGGCCATGAAAAAAAAGTATCGAAACAACATTTTGGAAGATGTGGAAATCATCTTGAAATTGTAAAACTTCAGTATAGTTTTGAGAAGAGTAGGGGTCTCCTTGGTGCCACCTTTGCCATAATTATTCTAAGATTTATGTGAAGAGGTTGTCAATTCAGAAATTTTTAACTTGAAATAAGAGTTAGTTTTGAAAAGCTTGTGTCAACACTTAATTTGTTCCCAGCTATTGCCAGCTATAGCCTGTCTGTATCTTCAGACAGATTCAAATTACATATAGATAAACTGTTGTTCTAAGTTACAATTTTTTCTGATTTAGAAAAATTGTGTCTTAAATATTTAATACAATCACTCTGCAGTGAATTTTGCGGTTGGCAGTTTAGTATGTTCAACTTGAACAAGCTCAAATTACGGACAGGGTACATACTTATGCGACCCCGTTATCGTGCGTAATCTTGATTTTATTCCTAAGTTAGACTGTAGTGTAAGCTGGCAATAATTGAAAGTTTTATTTTTCTAGGAATATGACGGATGCTGAATTTGCCAAGTTGTTTGAGCCATATGGCAGCATAATTCAGTCCAATTTACTCCGTGATAAGAACACTGGACTTTCAAGAGGCGTTGGATTTGTTAGGTTGGTTGGTTTCTTACTCTTCCTTTATGCAAGGGAACCTTTGTTTGATTTTGTACAATTTCTTCATTATGCTAGTTTATTTTATATAATGATCATCCTAAAAAAAAGTATTGACTACTTTTAAGTTTTTTGAATAAGAATATAAATTATAACAATTAGAACGATTTGATTATTATTCTACGAATGAATTTACTGAGAGAGCTTTTAAGCTATAAATTAATTATATTCTTATCTGTTGCTTGAAAATTTGCCGAAATGGCAGACACTGAATAATGTGGGAGATGACAATTGAGTTGTTGTGTAGCTAGTGTAAGCCAAAGTCGACCCAGCTCTAAATGGGTACATGGAGAAATCTGGGGAAGGTAAGCAGGAAGGGTGTGTGAAAGCACGGGATGGTTGGCCCCCAACCCCCCATTGCACTTCCTGGCTGAAGGGCCGTGAAAAGGAGATCAGCACCGCCGGTTTGGACCTTAAGGGTCTAGGGCAGTCTTTACTTACTTAAGTGTAAAAACCAGGTTGAAGGCGTTTTTATATAGCTTGACAGTTTGATTCGCGTGCTATTTTGAATAATTTATAGTGAAAATATACGCGAAAAATAAAACCCAGTCAAGATTGGTAATTACCTTCCTGGGTTAGAAAATTTATGATATTGTACTCTTTATTTTTGCCTTAAAAACACACTAATATTGATGAAATTTGAACGATTGAAAGGAAATTGCTCATGCCCGGCATATGAGCCGTGGAAGGTTTTTGATTCCCCCACCCCATCCTAGATTTCTTCGATTGGGACTTCCAATTACATCTTGCATTTGTCGCTTAAGTTTCTCTTTAAGTTTCTTCTCAGTCAAAGTTATGTCCCCGTAGAATATCACTTCTTACCTCAAAAAGCTTCTTGCATTCGTAGCCGATTAAGCGTGAATGCAAGGGGCTACTGTCCCCTCCCTAAGTTTGAAAAGTATTACGATTGTCCTGAATTAATCTTATTTCTCATGGGATCACCTGTTCAGGGATTAGAGATTAAGGCCTTCTGATACCATAAATGATCACCCTATCTCGTCCATTGTTATTTTTTTTTAGTTTGCGTGTTTAAACTATTTATAGTCAGTGTAAATGTACCTGTGTAGCTTTGACAAGAGATCCGAAAAACCGAGATCTCCCAAAAAAATCTTAGAAAAACTATCTAACTTCTCCTGTTTTGTTTCAGAGACAGGGAAGTTCGTATTTAATGAAACTTACATCATGAGAAAGCGTGAATTTTGTGGTTTTTATTGAGCGGTGCAGAATTGTATTTTATAGTTCTGAGAATGACACTCCCTAAAAATATTGTGGTACACCAGCTTGGAAAACATTAAAAATCAGTTGAAAAAGAAGTATTGTTTAATAATTTGACAATTATGGAAGGTTTCTGCTGTGCTAACCGCCTTGATTAGAATATTTGCCGACACAGATATGTTTTATTTATGCTGTATGTGCATTGAAGAGACCGAGTTTTTGTACAATTAGTAAGAGATTATAGATTTTCATCTCTGCGAAACTTCTACCTTTTTAAGTTTGAGTTTCCAAAACTAACACTCGTTGTTCTATACAGTATCTTTCCATTACTATACACCACCAACATTCAGCTGGAAAACAAAACGACAGTATCAAAGAGGTATGTATGGAAAGAATCGGCCTATTTTGCTGACTCAAAATGTATAAGATTCATTAAGTTTAGTTTTACCCATCGACGGCTACAAGTCTGAGAATATTTGCCTGATATTCGTAAAAATGGGAACACCTCCTAAAAGTCAAGATATATTAATGATAATCACGCCAACAGATTCAGCGTATCAGAGAACCATACCGTAGGTTTCAAGCTAACATCTTAAAAATTTCGAATTTTGCAATTTTTTTTGCCAAAAGACAGATCATGGATGTGTGTTTATTTGTTTTTTTTTTTAGGGGTGATCGTTTACCTTGTGTTTGCTTTTATTTCATAAAAAGTTATATCAGTTGCTCAGTATGTCAGACAAACCAGGGCTAGCAGCCCGTATGGGTTCTGTTGCTTTTTACTTAATTTGCTGTTTTCTTCAAATAACAAAATTATAAGTAATTCTTAGATTTTACTTTTATCATTTGGTGAAAAATAATGCATTCAATTATGGAATAATTTTATCCATAAAAAATTGGTAGTTTTTACTTTTTTTTTCCCTCTGGTTTGTTCTTGTTGAACGGTTTCACTAATTTTTTCTTCCGGAACAGTAAGTGTGATAGCAAATATTATCATTCAATACGAATGCCCTTTTTCCAGATACGATAATAAAGATGAGGCAGCCTATGCCATCCAATCTCTTGACGGTACAATGTTGCCAAATGCTTTACAGCCACTTAGTGTCAAGATTGCCGAAGAGCACGGAAAAATGAAGGCCTCCTATTTTGCCGGCATGCAAGCGGGAAAAACAATGGCAATGGGTCATGAATATGGAGGATACGGAGGATATGCCACAGGAGGTAATATGCTTCGGTATATTAATTGAAACGAATGGAAGAGTGTGTTTACCTCTTTGTTTGTGGCATTTCCTTTAGTGAACATGTACTCACTGCTCATATTTTCAGAGGTTCTTAGGAGGGAAGGGTGACGACTATCATCAAAGATGGAAACAAAATTATCAGTATACAGTATTACATTGAAGGCTTCCTCAAATAACGAATATCCAATGAATTTACTCTGAAATTTTTACTTTATAAAAAGAGGGCTACGGAAAATTTTACAATCAAAATTTTAAACATTTTCTTTTTAGAATTCAATTAGACTCAGGTTCGCATCAGAACTTGCTTGAAAAACATTCTCTGGGCTCAAATTCATCAGAAGAAAAATGAGAGCTCAAGGTTCATTGATTCAGCCAAAATTTGAACAAAGGGAAATTTCAGCATCGTATCTCTGCGTCAGGCTATGGCCATGAATGCAAGAAGAGGAAAAAACTCAATCAAATGAAAGATAAAACATAAAAATGACGAATTTTCTTCCACTATACATTATAAGTTGTTAACCTAGAATGAAGTGCCATGCACAGCAAACAATATCAATATGCCTCTCCAACTTGCCCTCGGAGATATCCATCCGAGGTCAGTCATAAAAAAATAGTAACAATAATAAGAAAGAATAAAAAAAATATAATAAACAAAAATAACAAAACGAACAATTAAAAAGACAACGAAAAAATTTCCTACAGAAGTCAAAATAATTCACATCTTTTTGGTAAAAAAAAACATGGTACTTTTTGGTAACTCATTTAGATAAGTCCAGGCAGTAAGAATGGCAGTCCGAATAGTGTGAAGTCTAACCGAATTGACAGGGTGATTAGGGTGAAATATTTCCAGGATGGCATAATCTATTCGGTCTGTTGACAGAGTGACAGTCCAAAAATTGGTGTATTATGTAGTTTTATGACTAGGGTAAGTCTCTTATCCTTTCTAAAGGCTTAAATTAATGTACCATTAAATTGGACTTTCATGCAAATAATGGGATTCTACTTATTTTTGTCCATAATTTTTGTTAAGGGTTTGCTCCCAAAAACTAGATTTATTAAGGGTTGTTGTGTGAGGAAACGCACTTATCGAGTTATTAACCATAAAATTTACATTTAGTCGGTAAAGCCTCCGTGGAATGTCTCACAATAAATAAATCGGGGGTTCAGAAAATGCATCGTTATATTTTAAAATTGATTATCCATTGAAAATAGCGGATGTTAAAGTATTAGTTAAGGGACGACCAAGTACAATATCTATAGTAGTATATCAATGAGGATACTGTATTCAACTAACTGAAAGGCTTTTTACAGATCAACCACTGCAGACAAAAAGCTAAAAATTTAATTTGTGTGGCTAAATACAAATATATTTGTCAAGTGTACATGATAATGGGTGCTTGAGATATTAGTTAGATAACCAAATTGTCTAATATATTGCTATGTATTGCTTTTTTATTGTAAATTATGCCATTTTTTATACGTACTGTGGTATAAACTGAGAGTATAAGAGGGAAAACTACACCATGTTATTGGAACCACGGAATCCCACTATGTATTGTTTTTCTGATAGGCAGTGTAATTGATAAGGAATAATTTATGTAAAATAAAGAAAGAGTTTTGGATTTCTTTGTGCTGTAGTATTAATACAGTACCAAACCTGTATTGAATTTTCATATATTAAGCGCTTCTAAGAAAAAGTTAGTAAAAGGCAAGGATTTTTTTCAGAATATGGGGGGTGGGCTGTAAATCCCCCTCCTGGTTATGGTATGGCAAATTCCAACTGGTAGAAGGTATTGGCGTTGGTCATTCTGAAGACCAAATAATATAGCAGTGGAAGAAATCGTTGGTGTATCAAATTTTGTTGCTATTCGTTTTTTACTGTGATTAAATAAAAGCATGTCTCTAGGTAATTATTATCAGTGAGGTGGATGGGTTGTTGGAAAGTTGTAATTATAGACAGCGAAAGCTAAACTAAAATTATAGATAAGAAAGCTTTTTATTATAATTATAAAGAAAGCTTGAATTAAAATTATAGACAGCGAAAGCTGTTTTAATATTGACTAGCTTGGGTGAGTAATACCTTTCCAATTCCTAGCACAGATCAATTATTGTCAAAGGTTTAATACAAAATTTTAAACTTGACAATACCAGTGTCAAGTCGTATGGATATAAAATTATAAGGTCATAGTTTCCTGGAATGTTAAAAAAAACTGTTTATTTATAGACCACTTTAGAAAATCAATGGCACTTGCAGAGTAAATTGGATGGACTCATCTCCTAATTTCCGAACCATCGTCCATGATTTCAAAATGTTCACACTAAATTAATACATTTTCTGGTAAATAAAGATTAGAAAGTTCATTTTTGTTGAAGAACGGCCACTTCGTCACGTTGAGTATTAATATGAACTAGTTATGAAGTTTCCGTGGAATCAATGATGATAGTAAAAGAAAAGATGCCCAAAAAAGGTTCATTTTTTTGTAATATATTACCAAGGAGGTAATTGAACTTGTTTATGGATGGGAAAGCCATAACTCATATTGGAATAGAATGACACCATATAAGGTGTAGTAAACTTAGAAAAACAGATAGTTTCATCATCAGTATCAACACATTATTCTTTTTTTTTTAATAAAAAAAAAATGCTTGATTTAATAGGTTACAATGGATATAACGGTGGCTATGGAAGCTATGATGTATCTGGCTACTCTTCCAATATTCACCGACAGCGTATGCCAATTTCTGGGGCACGGCCTGGTCTTATGGGTCCAAGGCCATCCAACCCGATGTCTGGAATGCCACGTCCACCCCCAATTCCTGCTGGTGGACCAATGAAATCTAGGATGCAAAATCAGAAGAGATACAACCCCATGGGAAATTGGGATGCTACTGGGGCTGAAGGGTCCTGGGGTCTGGAATAATCTTGAAGTTTCTTGTTCACCTATAAGTTAAGGAACTTTTCAATGTTTGATTCAGTTTATGTATTACGGAATAAACAAAATTGTTTTGTATAAATCAGATTTGTGTATTTCTGTCTGGGCCTAGTCAGATGAAGAAATGTTTGAACCGTGTATGCCCTACCATTGTACTTTTCATAGCTAAAGGGTCTTTCGAAGTTTAGATGTATAGCAAGATAGGTTTCGGAATTGTTAATTAAAGCGCAAGAAAACTAATTTTCAGCGTTCATCGGGAAATTACACAAGTCATGATTAAACTTGGTTCATTTTACGGACTAAAACTTAATGATATAGTAGATTTTTTTTCCGGAATAACAAGTTGTTGTTTGTTTTTTTTTTAGGGGGGGGGGGGAATAGTTCTATCTTAAGCCTCTCTTTATTTCGACATGTGTGCCCGAGTTGTTTGATCTTACAACTTTGATTCAATTCTCTTTAATATGCCTTTGCCAGCTGTAGAGCAAAATTTAACTGATATAAATTTCGGATTTATCTGGGAGACTTGAGCCAATAAAAGGTTGCTCAATTTAGTTTCTTTTTTATTATGCTCTATACAAGGTATAAAGATCTATTTTTTTTAACAGAAATCTGTAATCTTGAGTTGTTTAAAAAAAAACATCTAAACTAATTTTTCACCAGTGACATCGCTATGCCAACCAGACTGAGGCTCATAAATACTTTTGCTTGTACAAACATTTCAGAGCGGTAGAACTAAAGGTGTTGGCATGACATTGTTCAAGATTTGAACTAGAACTTACGTCAAACGTTACTATAAATTGTGGACCCCTTTCCAAAGACTCGAAACTTGCAAGTTACGGAATAAGCTGAAAATCTCTTTCTGGATTCGTAGCAAGAGTTCTAGTGGGAGGAGGGCATTTGAATAGATCTTTCTGTCATGATTTGGACAAGATTTTATTTTATTGGGCCATCTTGGGAAATTTTTGAGCAATAAGAATGAAACTTGTTGTTCGTGTAATTGAATGGAGCTTCCAGAATTGCTTCTCTATGCTCCAAGAATGAAACTTAAAAAATTGACAAAACGGTTTTCTTCTTGCAAGGCTTCAAAGATTTTGGAAAGACGGATGTGATAATGCACTTGTTAGTGGTAGGCTGCCACAGGCATTTTTGCTGAAAATGTTTATATTCAATAAAGATAAATTGTTGTGATTATGAGCTACTTTTTGTTCTGTGGCTGCTAGTAGGTATTTTACTTTAAAATATCTAATGTGGGACAATTAGAAACTAAATGACAGTATTGCTCATATAGAAATTGAAAATCTTAAAATTGTTTAAGGAATTTAATTTAAAATTATATGTTTTCATGAATATTAGTTGACCGTAACCCAAGCTGTCTATGTATTTATAAGTGCAAAACCATTTTTCCGGTGTTTCTTGAAGGTACACCACACGTCTAACTTTGAAATAAATATCTGTTTGAGTTGGGCCTAAGAGCGCTCCTTATAGACTGTATGACTCATGAAAGTAGTTAAGTCCAATAACCACATCGCGACTGTGAATCAGTTCTTGACATAACTGAAACACTGAGCTGTAGTAAATATTCTTTTTGGGGTAGTATTTGAAAAATGAAGAAAGAACATTTTGGCCAGTGGTATAATTGAGTCTGAAATGTGTGTTAAAGGTGCAGATCCTGTGAATTTGGAGGCTTTAGTACTGAGGGGAATGTAAACCATTTTCTCATTTCCTTTCTGTGACTTGCTTTGTGTTTACTTAATAAAATAGCCTATTTAATATGAAAAGATTATATAAAATGGTAACAATTGCTTTCTGAAAATCTTTTTTTAATATCTAAAAGGAATTATCTGAGCAAGGCAAATGCAAATTTCAAAAATCTTCTGGAATAAATAAATCAGCCACTATTCTAAAATGTATTTCACTCGGCTCTACTATGCTTAACATATTCAAAAAGAGTTAACCTTAAAAGCTTGCCAACAAAACATTCAAGCTGTCATTTTAATAGGCTATCCAGGCAATAAAATTAAAGATTTTAATTTTTAATAAAGCACTGTAATAACAAAAGAGTGACTTTATATGACTTCGCATTCAGAATCCAAATATAATGATTGTTAAATCTCCGTCTCATGGAACAACTTTACCAAATTGTAGAGAGGCTTCAGTATATCTTGAAAAGGAGTCGAGGGAAGTCAATGCAATCCTTAGGAATAAATCCAGAGCCTCAGTGATCTCTTGGGAAGGTTTTCAAAGCTATTTGCTGCCATTCCTTCTCCCTCCAAAGGACACTGACCTTTTACAGTCTTATTGTATAAAAGTGAAACCTTAAGAAATAGATATACTGCTGAATTGAAGCACCAAGAAAGTGTTTCGAGTCTCATACCTTTGCGAATCCTTATTTATATCCCTTTAAAGATTTGCAATTCTATTTCTTAAATTTAGGAAAGAAGCGTTGATATGGCTTAAAATCCTGCGGAAATAATAGGAATTGCGTTTTCAAAGGTAGCTCTGAAAGAAGCAGCTTATCTTTCCAATATAAAGTGTGAGTTCCAACCCCATGTGTTGGCTCTAAAATCTGCTTTGAGACAACTCTTGTTGGAACAGACGCATCAAACCCGTATTGGGATCCGCTGAGACTGAAAACAAGGCTCAGTATACATTTCTGTAGTCTCATCAAGAGGCTCGATTGTTGATGCTGAGAAAGAGAAAAAGAAATACAAGCAGAATTATGCAAAAGCATTGGTGAGAAAAAATATTTTTTTCTTTCTCAGAAACTTTAGAAAATTTATGAAAGATGCTTTACATTCATTCGAAAAAAGGTTGCTGCAACACTTCACGTTGCCCGGGCGACGTAGGTCTAGTTTTTATGTTTGTTTTGAATGTCGTAAAAAATACAAAAGAAAATATTTATAATATAATTCATTTTCATCAAGGCGCCAATGAAGCAGTAGGTTTAGAGAGAAGGAGGTAAAATTCAAAGTCCTGTTTTTAGTGATTTTTCTTTGTTTCAAACTTGATTTGCATACTCAATTTAAGTTTCACTCGTTTTAAGATTTACTAATTCATTTGTGTTAGTACCTATTGTATATTTGTTTGCTATGATTGTTTATTTAATTTCTGTCCGTTTGAGGTTTCATTTATTCTTTAATGCTTATTTTTTGTAATTTGTTCATTTATATTAGTACTTGTATGTTTTTTTTTGTTATGATTGATTATTTAATTTCTGTCTGTTTTGGGTTTCATTTATTCTTCAGTAGTAACTTCTTGTCGTGTCTAGTTTGATTTTTGACAGATATTTGTGTCTGCTGATCTTAAGTTTAATATGGTCTTTAGTTTTCTTTCAAAAACTTCTTTTTCGGAAAGTTTTTAAAATTAATATACATAAAAAGCCATATGATAAAAACAAACTAGCTGCATCCGTTTTTACTGTTAATGTTACTTTTATTACCTTAACTGCCTTGAGGACCCAATGGCCCTTAAGGTAGTTAAAGGAAAACCTCCTACATCAAGATATGGGATGGTCTTCTCAGACTCACAGTCAGCTTTACAATCGATTTCTAATACACGCAAATCAGCGCCTGACTCAGACCTCTACTAACTGTTCCCTTTGACTTGCAATAGACAATTATGTTATCATCCAGTTACAACACGTTCCAAGTCATTAGTGTATACATTATAATTAAACTGCTGATATGTTGGCAAATATTACAGTGGGTAAGTCCATTTTTCTGCCTCAGGTCCCACACTCTATGTGTCACAAGACGACGCAGAACATCTCAAAAACGGCTCCTACCTGCTATTCTCATCTTTTCCCCCACCGAAAATAAATGTTCTTTATTTTAGAATCAAGTACAACTTTCTGATTCTAAGCAGGGAAAAAGAGATTGAAAAAAAGGACGACTTATGTCGTGGATTTTGTTTAAAATGCCAGAGACTTATAACACACCGTCTTTCAATAGTGCAGCACAATTATTCACCTGGCAGCAAATACCAAACACACATTTGAATGGCTAAAGATAAATAACTATATTGATGAGCTGTTTAAAGCCAATTTTAATATAGGAGATTGAAAGGTGCCTGTATAAAGTACTATTGATTTTTTCGTGGTTAGGGCCCTAGACTTTAAATCATGAGGACAGGGGTTCGAATCCAAATGTAAATGGTTAATTGGTTTATAGAACGTGGGTCGATTTTGTAACTGTGTAAGCTCAGCCATAATCAACCCAGCTCTAAATGGGCACCTGGAGAAATCTCACCAAAAACATTGGGAAATGTTGGAGGATGATATGCCCGAACCGGGCATTGGATTCCCGGCTGAAGGCAGAAAATCAGGATATTGGTATCTACACTACGCAGAGCAATTGGTCAGAATGCGAAAAAGGCTTAAAGTAAATCATGGGTAATTAATATTGTTTGAGTCTTTTTATTGATAGAGTTCTCTGGTGCAGAAGAGAGTAAGGAGAAAGGGTCGTATTGATATTGGCCGATGTGGGAACAGGCAGCATGAGTGCTTGCACTTTCCACAAGCCATCCAATTTTCTGCTTTTTTTGTTTGTTTTTTTCTCGTCTTATTGTGTTTGTTAACTTTCAAACAGATGTATTACAACCCTTCACAATTGTATGAAGCAAAAAAACTCTTTTTTGTTTACATCAAGATTATGGGCTGTTGGATTGGTGATGGAAGCATGAAAAAACAGAAAAAAAAACTAGAGGCAGAAAGGATGTATTTCGGATTCCAGGTGGTGTTTTAGAAAAGAAAAAGAAGATAACATTGATCTGAAGCTCACTAGCCTATTTGGTAGGATTGTTGAATTAGGAATGCTGTTATTGACATAGTCATATAAAATAGCTTAGTACTTTCTTTTTGGAGGGCGTTTTGTGTAGTATTACTCACATTTCTTTTTATTAGCACTATATAAGATAGAAATTAAAGAATGGGTTTTGATTCCCTGCTCAGTGTTCTATCCACAGACAACAACCTAATCAATTGTGTTACGATTGTACTATATTCCCCTCCCTCAGCTAGTGGAACCAGATCTAGCTGTTGGCTTTGTGAAAGTTTTCTAATTATATTTGGGCTATTTCAAATTGGATTTATTTGGAATTATAAAAACTTAGAAACATATTTTTTAACTTCTGGCAAAAATATGTGTGTTATAAATGTTAAAAATTGGCTAGTTTTAGTGAGAAAAAATTGCCACTTTAATCTGAGTCAGGAATAGTAGCCTAGGCTACTATTCTTATTAGCCTAGTCTTAATAGGCTAGTAAAATATTAGCTTTAAGGCAAATTTGCGGAAATTTCCACAAAAGAGCATGAAACCTCTCAAAAATCTCATTAGTTTTTATGTGACATCACGTTTGAAGGCTCTTTATGAAACATTCATGTGTTGCAAAAATCACAAGGGAGGGGGATTTTCTGGGAGAATTTCCACAGGAGGGGGGGTATAATTTCCAGGGAAAATCTGTCCATGGAGCTTTTTTATTGAACATGAACTCTTGTTATTTTCATTTAAAAAATGGAGAAACAACTCAAAGTATACTTTTTGGGTGCCATATGGGTAAATTTATAGCAAACCATATAACTGGCTTTTCTATAAAGTGAATATACCACTGGATCCCCTTTTTTATGCTCTTTATGAATACAATAATCACTTCTACCTTAAATTGATATTTAAGCAGTTTTTTAACTCTTAAAAATGATGAATTAAAAAAAAATTCAACAGTTTATATAACTAACTTACCAATAAAGCAATCATACCACTTGATGCCTTTTTCTATGTTCTTTGCAAATATAATAATTGCTTCTACCACAAATTCAAATTTAAGCTCTTAAATATGACAAATTTTCAATTAAAGTATGAGTTATCTGTTGTTTCCAACAAAATAATACTACATTATCTCTGCACCGTTTTCAACAAAATAATACTATATTTCCTCAGTGCTAAATGTCTATAATGAGGTTAGGCTAAAAAGTGCTTAAGTTTGAATTTACAGTAGAAGTGATTATTAAATTCATAAAGAGCATAAAAAATGCATCAAGTAGTATATGCACTTTATACAAAAGCCAGCTATATGGTTTGCTATAAATTTACTGCCATATGACACTTTGTGATTGCCTTATTAAGCTAAATTTATAAAAAAACAATTAAATATAAAAATTAGTCAATGAATGAGACAATGATTATTTCTCTATGATGTCATAGTGTCTAGCCTAGTCTTTCCATTGAGGAAATATCACCCAAAGTGCACTCTTTATGACTGCTTTATTGAGTCTAATTTATGATTATAATTTTGTATTATATCTTATAAAATGTCTAATTAATATCTAATTATTAGCTTTTAAATGAACCCTCAAGCAACACTCAAATACATTCCAGGGCCTCAATAACAGTAAATATAAAAAGGACATAGGGGTTATCTAAAATAGTTACCTGTATGTTTATTTGGAGATCCAATTCTCTTTTTGGGACTTCACTGCTTCCCTCCTAATTTTGTTACAGATTTTGTATTACAATCTACTTGTATCAAACAGTTTGTGTAACAGAATCCAAACAAACAGAAATCAAACAGTTTGTGGTAACAAGCTGTAATTAAGGAGGAATGCAGCTCAATAGTAACTGTAACTCTAAGAAGCAGAAGCTTGATAACAATAGATATATCAAAAGAATCAAATTTTGATTCTTATTCAAAATATGTAAAATTTGTCAAATTTAATGTTACCAATTAAAAGTTACAAAACTGAGAAAATTTATCTGATTTTTGAAAAAAGGGAGAAACACCCCCAAAACATCAAGTGATCTTAATGAAAATGACAACATCATATTCAGGATACCAGAGAACCCTACTGTAGAGGTTTCAAGCTCTTGTGCACAAAATTGTGGCATTTTACATTTTTTACTAAAAGAAAGATCATGAATGCATGTTTATTCATTTTGATTTTTTTTTCTCCAGAGGTAATCATGTCAAACTAGTGATTTCAAAAGATTGGGGGGGTTTATTTGATGGGAAAACAAGTTTTAGTGCCTTTTTAAGTAACCAAAAATATTGAAGGGCAGATTGCCCCCCTCCCATGCTCTTTTTTCCCTAATGTTGCCTATCAACATTTTGAGATAGCTGTTTTTCAGCATAGTTGAAAAATGTCTTGACCCCCACAGTCCCTGGAGGAAGGGCTACAAAATATGAACTTTGTCCATTGTTTAAATATAGTATTGGTTACTATATTGGAAATTATACCAATTTCTCAAGGGGAATTTCTATGGATGAGGGGGAAGAGGGTTTACATAGGAGGATTTTTCCGTGGAGAAATTTTGTATGGGGGTTAGGAATTTTCCATGGAGGGGGAGTCAGGTTTCCTAGCACTGATTAAAAAACAATCTACAATTAAATAAAAAAACAAGTATTTTCAACTGAAAGTAAGGAGCAACATTAACACTTAAAATGAGCAGAAATTATTCCATGTATGAGGGGTCCTCTCTCCTTAGTACACTGCCCTTTATGCTAAAGTTTTTTTTAGAACTTTTGTAAGAGCTTAATATTCTAATTAAACATCCTTTGTGATTCAGGAGCCATTCTTAAATAACTGTAACAAAAAAAACTTTAGTGTAAAGAGTAAGATATTAAGGAGAGGGATTACCCCCTCATATATGAAATAATTTATGTTCGTTTTAAGTTTTAATGTTGATCCTTACTTCCAGTTAAAAAAAACTTGATTTTTTATTTAATCTCCTGATAGAGATTGAATATTTGAATTGAATCAAAATAAAGAAAGAATATGATTGACTATATATTTCCTCCAACCTCTCAATTTAGTTTTTCAGTTTGACTTCTTTTGTGATGTTGGTCACTTTTAACTAGATAGATGGTAATGTGTCTATCCTGACACTACTACTACTATTAAGAATTCACTGCTGCACCAACCCGCCTGAGGCAAACACAGCTATGCATGCTCCAACCCAATCTGTTCAAAGCCTCCAGCTTTACACCCTCCCAGGAAGTTCCCATATCTCTGAAATCTTCCTTACATCCTTCCACCCCAACTGGGGATGGTTGGCCCTAGACAGTTGGCCAACACGGACAATATTTGCCAATCAGTCATCCTTTATCTGCAGAATGTGCCCTCATTACAGCCCTAGAAAGCAGGATTAGATCATACTTTTTGTACATCCTACTGATTGACACACAGTCAGTCAGTCAGGTACCCAAAACAATCCACAGGCAATTTTTCTGGAAAACATCTAGCAAATATTCCTCCATTTTTTGAAGCACCCACTATTTGGAACCATACTTGACAACTGTCATCACTGTAGCTTCCAATATTTTAATATTGGTTTGTAGAGTTATCTTCTTTTTTTTCTAAACTTCTTTAAACTGTGAAAAAATACTCTGGGTCTTGCCTATTCTACTTTCATTGTCTTCACTGTACCCACTGTCTTTACTTATAATAGTACCTAGGTGAGTGAAGCCACCCACTTGATCAGTCTTTTCCATCTTCACTTATTCACAGCCTTAGCAATTTAGTCTTCTTAACAATTAATTTTCAAACATTTTCTTGCACAGTGAATTGCAAAATCATCATACTAAACTTGCTACCAATAAAACCAGGTTAATGCCTCTATAATTTTCACACTTGCTCTTATCATCTTTCTTATAGAGGGGTTTAATTACAGTTTTCCTAAAATCACAAAGTACTTCCCCTTTTCAAAAATCATAGTTGTAATCTTTGGTAACTTATTTCTAACCTGATGTACATCCCAGTTATCATTTTCTGACACAATTCACTTGTAGCAGCTTTTTTTCTCTAGATATAATGTTCCACTTTCCTGTATCTTATTTTGAAACTCACAAAAGAAAAAAAATTGGGCAATTATATGCATAACAAAAGATATATGGTATTTAGTTTATAATAGCTGTCTCTTCAGCAATCATTAAAATTCCCACATGTACTTTTGAAAGAATTTCTGCTAAGAAGTTTTCTGTCAAGGATATATGCTCATGCAAAAGGGGTAATTTTTTCTCCATCTAATCCTCAGTTTAATGGTTCTATATTATCAGAATATGGTATCTGAGAAAACTCTCTTTTTAAATCTATTATGCTTCAATAGTTAGAGTAGGTATACTTTGGTACATACCTGGACCAAGTATAAGCAGTAAGTACAAAAAGAAGCTGTAGGTATTTTTAGGATCTTGATTTGTTTCACCTCTTGCATAGTATTTTCTTTGTTTGCCTGCCATTCAGTTGCTTTTTGGAGGGTGGGCCAGAGGGTCTTGCCCCCCTCCAAAAATGTTTATTTAAGAGTTTTATGATTTGCTCTCAGCAGTCCTCTTGATTGTTTATTGTATACTTTGATAATGCATTGAAAGTGCTTGACAGCAATAGAATTTTTTTCCTTAACAGATCTTTTATATATCTGTCTAAATTTAGATACTACAATTTCAAGATCTGTCTCATGTCCAGCAAGTCTCATTTCATACTTATTGTGACTATGTTTATTCGGCTTGAGAGCTTGTAAGCTATTTTGCTAGTATTCGGTTCAACATGACTCAGGGGTATTGAAAAATAAAGCACAATATATATTGACAGGTATCTTAATGGCAAAGAGAAACTGTCTATAGTCTCTGTATCATTTTTTTCAAATACATTGTGTGCAGTTGAGATGGTGCTTTGGCTCCTGTTGTTTCAGTTGTTGAGGCATTGATAGAAGGTACTTGGATAATCTCATTCCTGGCAAAACCATTCCAGTTTAAGGTATTATTAATGAACAGCCTTTGCTACTGCAGCTTCATACACCATTTTCCTTTTTTCATGTTTTTAAATGCTTGAGAAAGAATGAACCAGATTAGCCCTATGACAACATTGCATTGACACTAATTGTCCAGATCAGTCTTCTATAGGATGTAGATCAACAATTATTGTCAACTATGTTGGCCAACATGGAAACCACAACAATGTTCAAAATACCTTATTTCACTTCTAATTGAATGGTTTACTTTTTAATCCTAACTGTAGTAATACACTAACTTTCTTTAATTTTCTTGCTGAATAAGAGAAGAGGATTGTTGATGAGCCAACATATGCAAGAACAAATTGTTGGATGACTGCAGTTTTTTTTTCCCTATCTTCTGAGACCTTGTTTCATTTTCTTGCTTTTTGAACCTGGAGTCGTTTGGTACCATAACTAGATTTCTGATGTTTGAAAGTTGCACTTATTGTATAGGCACTGGAAACCAGGAAAGGGCTATGACTTTTCTGAAATAGTTAACAGGAATGTCAAGAGCATAGCACATCAGCAGTACAAATCCTAAGATGTTTATGAAAATACAAGAGGGAAAAAACATTCCATTTGACCAGCAATTGAATTTGGAAGATCATGACAAAAGATTTCAACACCAAGAAGTGTTAAGACCAGTTGTCCAGGCTGTTTTATTTTGTGAATTTCATGAACTAGCCCTATGGGGTCTTTGTAAAAAAACTGATATCCTTACGAAAAGTGTTGGAATTGAAAGGGTACTCAGAATGTTGTTTGCAATTGATGATGGATTGTGGAACCACAAAATTGTGGGAGTGTTTTGAATCATCTGCTAAAAGCCCAAAATATCCATTTTATCTAATGCAGAATGATGTTGTTGATAGTCTAGGCAATGTCATTTGGGAAGCAATCATGTATAGAGCAAAAATTGCGAAGTTTTAATTTTACATTGGCTGATGAGATGAGTGATGTATACAAAAGTTCAGCTTGATCTTGTTGTCTGTTTCTATGATAATCATCAAATAGAGGAAAGTTTTTTTTTGCATTTCAGCACTGTGAGAGACTTCACTGGCCCAGGTCTTGTAAAGCATATTATTAGACTCTTCTTTGAGTTTGGGTTAGACATGAGCAACTTAGTTCAAATTGACTTTAATGAAAGTAGTAGCATGTCTAATTTATGCAATAACAGCCAAGACAGTTAAAAGGGTTGGGACACCTGTATCAATCTCAAGATGCCAAAATTCTTGGTTTTTCTCTTCAGACACTTGTTTTTTTTTTTTTTTTACAAAGAATTTGTATTTTTGTCATATTTCGTCACATATTTTTGTCACATAGCAGTTATGCAAAGAAGTTGATCTGTACTTTCTTAATTACTGACCTATAGCATTTCAAATCCAACTCCTGTTCCCTTGTTTTATTTATTAGCTGAGGTTGGGATGAAACTGCTAAAATATAACCAGTTCTGTTTCTCTGAGAATAGCTAGCTTCCTTGCCATGCTATCTGTCTAGCAAGCCAAATGTAGGTCTGTAGACGAGTCTCATCATCCTAATTCACTTTAGTTTGTATTCTTCCCCTTACCAGGACATCTGCAGAGTGTTTTATTTAACACACTAAAGCAGCTTAAAACATACCTCTGAAATCAGACATGAAAGGGCAGGTTGAATGGTATTGAACACATGTCTATCGATTGCAATGCAAAGTACATATTGCTGACACTCTAGTTACTTCTGGAGGAAATCAAGATAGATCAACGTATAAGAAGTTTTTACAGTGCTTATATTGTTTTGTATCTGATTCTATGATTAGCAAGATTAGAACTCCTCAATTTGGTTAAATGGATTTATTATTTTATCTTGTTTAGTAGCAGAGTAGTAAATAAGCTCACAAGGGGGACTGTGATGGCAATATGATTAGTTGCTGGTAAGTTTCTGAACTTTGGGTAGCTTTTAGCTCTTGGAACCTGCCCAAACGGAAATCCTAAATACATCACTGCTGCCATTCCTCATTTTGACAACATTTCATTAACGTTTTTTTACAATGTTATTTTTGTCATTTATATATATGGTAGTTTTATTTCCTTATTTTTATTGTTGATGATGGAGGGAGTTTTTTTTATTTATTTTGTAAGGAGCCTTGAAGTATACATTGATGGCTACTTATGGTGATACAAATGGATCCACAACTCAGGAAATTGAAGATCCTAATGCGAAAACTAATTTGATTATCAACTATTTACCACCCACATTTGTTGATGCTGACTTAGATAGAATTTTTTCTTCTATTGGTGAAGTCACAAATGTAAAGGTTATGAGAAACAAGAAGGTTAGATTTTGTTTCAGTTCTTTCTAAGTTTTTTCTTTTTTTAAGTTAAGGTAAGCCAAAAACCACCTTACAATTGTATTATTATTGCCTTTCCCAAAAATTAGTGATCAAAGTATCAGCCTATAGAATCAAATAACTCCTAAGGGACACATTTTGTTTTAAAATTTTATTAATTTCAATGGTAACTAAAGATTCTATAGAGCGAAACTTCACAAAATATATTCACTTCTATCAAATTTGTATCGAAATTTGAATATTAGATTTGTATATCAAAATTCTCCTATACAAATCTCTAACCAAAGATTCTACATTGGGCATCAGAGGAAAAGCTTGACTTAAAATAGGTTTAATGTTGTTTTTGTCTGTGGTTAGTTAAGATGAAACCATTTGCTATGGTGACTTGTATATGTAATAGCAGACACAATAAAGGTGGTTGATGTAGAATATAGCTGTAAAAAAGCATTTATAATAAAGATTATCAGAAACTTTCTATGCGTGTTCCCTCTGGTAAAAAAAAAAACTTTAGCATCTGAGTTATGATGTAAGGTGACTGATTTATTTTTGATAGTGTCTAAATATCTAAAAAAAAGAAGCAGGATAAAATCTAAAACCATCTAAGTTATTACACAGGATTATTAAATTTTTCTTGATAGTGGTATCATAAAAAAAACAACTAAAACACATAATAAGGGCAAACAATGTATTATAAAAAAATCTAATCTTGTGGTGAAAAAAAAACTCAATCCGTTGTCTTATTCTCTATATTTAGCCTTTTTATGATTCAACATATTTTTAACTAATCCTGTTTAGTTTCCTTCTCTTTTTTTCTTCTTTTTTTCTCTGCAAAATAAATTCATTTATATGGTAACTCATTTATAACTTTTGGTAAGTTCATTTATAACTTATTTGCTAGCTTTATTTGTGTTTCTTTTCATTTGTAACGAAAAAGACATTATCGCTACAAATTGATAAAAAAAAAATAAGACATTTGATTAAAATTACCGAATCTAAAGCTTATGAGCCATACTTGGTCTTCCCCCTCTTTATGTATGCAGACTACGCCACTAGCTGCAGCAGTCATATTTGAATGAAGTACAACGTTTGGTAATGGAAAGACTTACCACGAACCTTTTTATTTCACCTCTTCATTGCAGCATACTTGACGGTTTTTTACTTTGTATGATTTATTTGAGGAAATTTTCCTTGTTTATAGAGTCCAAATACAGGTAAATCTCATATTAATTCTTACTGATTCTAAATTCATAAAGTTAAGTAATCTGACATCAGATATGCTGTGTGGCTTCAGGAGGAAATGCTCAATGTCATACTTTCTGAAAGTACATTATCCATAATGGACAAAATTCTCTGTCTGAGTGATGTGATATTTAGTATCTTTCTTTGGTATTGACACGCCTTTCCATCATGTTTAATGTAAGGGTCTTGTGGGCAAACTGAGAGCTTATGACGCTTGAGGATTAGCTGAATTATTTGCTGAATGACTTTCTGTATCGTCGTTTGCTAGGAGTTTTCTCTGATGGTATCACTTAAGGAATACTGGGTGACTGCTGAAGTGCCTCAAAGGTCAACCCTTTTTCTTACTTATACTCGAGTCTGGTGACAACCTAGCAAATAATTATAATACAAATTTATAATACAATAGCCATCTTCAAAATTCAGAAAAATACTAATCCTAGTATAATCTGTTTGGAGTTTCAGGTTAATTTTTTAAGGCCTGAGGCTTGGACGAATGCATGCTAGGTCAATTTCAACACAAAAAGATCATAAGAGCACCTAGTATCACCTAGATTTCGTTTTAGAATTGAACCCATTGCTAATGTTGAGTCCTTGCATCTCCTGGGGCTGCTTTTCTCTCATATATGTTTTAATCTGACCATTGGAGTAAAATCATCTTTTTCTTGAAAACTGGGTGTTATCATGCATTACGACATTGTTATTCCAGATAGCTGTATTCTATCATTGTGTAACTCCACCATGAGTCGCATTGTTGAGAATTGTCTTCTTCTTTAAGGCACTGAAATTTCACATAGCTTATGTAAAACTGAGTGACAAGGGTGTTGATGTCTAGTATTAGTCCTGTTAAACACCTTTGATTGTCTTAAAAGCATTCTAAAATTTCAGCTATATCATTAACTTACAAGTACACTTCTACCTTCCTTATGACGAGTTTTTTTTTAATAATTTTGAGGCAATTAGATTAACTTGTAAGTTTCCTCTTACTGGTCACTTATATCGGGCAGTTTGCTGTGGAAAGCCACCTTTAGACTAGTGCTGGGTGATAACTTGATTAAACAATATATCAATATTTTGACGTTCGATAATCGATATATCTATTTCGATATTTTTGATGAGTTTTTTTTGCTCAACTCTTAGTTTTGTAAAAGAGTAGTATGCCAAAGATGTGTCCAGGGGGAACTTCCTTATTTGGGCCTAAAGACAATCCAATTTGGGCATTGACCTACTTACAGACAGGCATCCACGCCTACATAATTTGTATAACCAGTGAAAAACCAGCCCAATGAAACTTGAAAAACCTTCTTTTTTTACATAAGTTTTTGGTCTTTTCATTTGATTTCAAATTGAAGTAATGGAATTTATGATATAGTATTGAACTTTACTTGACAGTATCTATAACATAGGCATAGTCTAACCAATATCATCATATTCATGGGAATGAGTGCTTATATTGACACTTCTTTTAGAGCAAACGTATGGTCATCTATACCCCAAGCTCCAAGAGCAACGATGCCACTCCCCCAATTTTTTTCTCCCCCCTTCTTTGTACTAATTTTTTTTTTACTTAGAAATTTTTCAACTTTTTTTTTAATGTCTTAAAATGACATAAATATACTTATAACAAAAAAAAATACTTTTGATATTTTCGAAATTGGCAATGAAGATGATATCTATCTATATCTATATATATAAAAATAAGTTTTCTGTGTGTGGATCTGTGGATCAGGTGACGTCATGTTTGTCCGCATATGACGTCTGAATTATTTCACACTAATACAAAAGAAGAAAAAAACTAAAAAAGGTAAAACTACAAAAAAAAACTAAAAAGAAAAAAAAACTAAAAAAGCTAAAAAACTAAAAAAAACTAAAAAAAGGTAAAAATCTAATAACAAAAAAAAAAAACTGAAAAAAATAAAAAAGGCAAAAACTACAAAAAAAATAAAAACTAATAAAAATACTAAAAAAGCTAAAAAACTAAAAAAACTAAAAAAACTAAAAAAAGGTAAAAAACTAAAAAAAACTAAAAACTAAAAAAGAAAAAAACTAAAAAAAAGGAAAAAACTGAAAAATAAAAGAGAAAAAGAAAACTAAAAAAATATGAATAAATATATATAAAAATAAGTTGTTTGTGGGTTATGTCTGTCTGTCTGTCGAGTGACGTCGTGTTTGTCCGCATATGACGTCTGAATTATTTCACACTAATACAAAAGAAGAAAAAAAACTAAAAAAAGGTAAAAACTACAAAAAAAAACTAAAAAGAAAAAAAACTAAAAAAGCTAAAAAACTAAAAAAAGGTAAAAAACTAAAAACTAAAAAAAACTGAAAAAACTAAAAAAAGGCAAAAACTAAAAAAAAAACTAAAAACTAATAGAAAAAACTAAAAAAGCTAAAAAACTAAAAAAACTAAAAAAACTAAAAAAACTAAAAAAAGGTAAAAAACAAAAAAAAACTAAAAACTAAAAAGAAAAAACTAAAAAAAAGGAAAAAACTGAAAAATAAGAGAAAAAGAAAACTAAAAAAATATTAATAAATATAAAAAATATAAATATAAATATAATATAAATTAGCAATCAACAAAGCACCGAGACACAAATGACGACCGGGACACAGGGAGTATAAATGACGACCAGGACATAAGTAAAAAAAAAAAAAAAACTAAAAAAACTAAAAAAATGGTAAAAACTACAAAAAAACTAAAAACTAATAAAAAAACTAAAAAATCTAAAAATCTAAATAAACTAAAAAAGAAAAAAAAGAAAAAAGGAAAAAAATAAAGGAGAAAAACAAAACTAAAAAACGAATGTATATACAGACCGGGACACCGGGATACAAATGACGACCGGGACACAGGGAATATAAATGACGACCGGGACACAGGGACACAACTACAATGGGGACGCCGGGGGGCACAGGGGGATATAAATGACGACCGGGACACCGGGACACAAGGAATATAAATGACGCCCGGGACACTCAAAGAGAAATCACAGACTGGAACACCGGGACACAAATGACGACCGGGACACAGGGAATATAAATGACGACCGGGACACAGGGACATAACTACAAAGGGGACGCCGGGGTGCACAGGGGGATATATAAATGACGATGGCGACTCAGGGAATGGTCGATTAGCAATCACCATCAACAAAGCTCAAGGGCAATCATTAGAATCATGAGGTATAGATCTGAATACGGATTGTTTTCCCATGGACCATTATATGTTGCATGTTCAAGAGTCGGTAAACCTGACAATCTATTTATATGCACAGACAATGGGACAGCAAAGAATGTTGTATATTCGCAAGTTTTACGTAGTTAAAAACACACACATATATATATATATATATATATATATATATATATATATATATATATATATATATATATATATATATCTATCTATATTCACTGGTGGGACATAGGGACACAACTACAATGGCGCGTAACTAATATGGCGCGTAACGACTTACGCGCGCGGGGGGGCTTGGGGGGGGCGCGAAGCGCCCCCACCAACTAGGTGTTGGGGTGGCGCGAAGCGCCACCCCAACAGCTAGTATATATATATAAATAAGTTGTTTGTCTGTGTGTCTGTCGAGTGACGTCATGTTATCATGTCATGTCGTCATGAACTTAGTTGTCGTCATGTTTGTTATGACGATGACGTCATTAAAAGTATTTAAGACATTCGTTCAAAGACAAATTTTTAATTGTAAGAAGATCGTGGACGGAAAAATGTTTAATTGTAAAATGACTGAAGAACCTACAATGGCAACAGCCGAGGAAGCTGCTCAAAGAGTCTATGCCAAAAAACTTGCGGCTGATAGAGAAAGTAAGAAAAGAAAACGTGCCGAGGAATCGCAAGAACAGCAAGAAAACAGGTTTGCGGCTGATAGAGAAAGTAAGAAAATGAAAGCGTGCCGAGGAATCACAAGAACAGCAAGAAAACAGGCTTGCGGCTAAAGAACGCAAAACCGCGCAGTTAGATGAAAATCCACCTGGACAGCGAGAGTCAAAACATATCAAAACTGAAAATGATAGCGATGATGATTGGGTTTGGGATTTTGACTTGGATAAGGTCATCAATGCCTACCAGATTTTAGTTAAAAAAACAAAGGGAAAAATTCGAGGGAACCTAGGCCCCCTCCCACACTCATTTTTCCCCCGAAGTCAACGAATAAAAATTCTGTGATAGCTATTCTATTCACCATAGTCGAAAAACCTAATAACTATGTCTTTGGGGACGACTTACTCCCCCACAGTCCCCGTTGGAAGGGCTCAAAGTTACAAACTTTGACTAGTGCTTACATATAGTAACGGTTATTGGGAAATGTACAGACGTTTACAGGGGGATTTTTTCGGTTGTGGGGGAGGGGTAGAAGTTAAGGGGAGTTATGTGGGAGGATTTTTCCACGGAGGATTTGTCATGGGGGAACAGAATTTCAATGAAGGGGGCGCAGTGTTTTCTAGTGTTATTTAAAAAAAAACGATGAAATAAATATGTATGAAAAGTTTTTTCAACTGAAAGTAAGGAGTAGCAGTAAAACTTTAAACGAACAGAAATTATTACGCATATGAGGGGTTAACCTTTTCGTAATACATCGCTCTTTACGTTAAAGTATTTTTAGTAATTTCGACTATTTATTCTACGGGCTTTGTGATTCAGGGGGTTATTCTTAAGGAATTGGGACAAAATTTAAGGTTTAGTGTAAAGAGCGAGGTATTGACGAGGGGGTGAACTCCCTTACATACGTAATACAAACATACGAATATAGATATTCGTTACGTAAGTTAATTCGTAAGTTATGTATATTTATGAAAATAAGTTCTAGTTGCCTTTTTAAGTGATCAAAAACTTGGAGGGCAACTAGGCCTCCTCCCTGCTCCTTTTTTCTCAAAATATTCCGATTAAAACTATAAGAAAGCCATTTAGCAAAAAATTAATATACAAATTTCGTTTTAATTATTTATGTTTGGAGGCCCAAAATCAAAACATGCATTAATTCGAAAACGTTCAGAAATTAAATAAAAGACAGGTTTTTTTAACTGAAAGTAAGGAGCGACATTGAAACTTAAAACGAACAGAAATTACTCCTTTAAAAAGTAGAGCTGAGAGAAAGAGTCAAACTCTAGTGTAAAGAGTGGGGCTTTGAGGAGGAAATGCCCCTTTCATATACGGAGTAATTTCTATTCGTTTTCAGTTTTAATGTCGCTCCTTACTTTCAGTTAAAAAACCTGTTTTTTCATATTTAATAGAAATCTAGATTTATAAAGAAATATGACCTATTAGCTGTTTGTGCCTATTCAAAATCAGCAAGATGTCAATATTTTTCCCCGGGAATTGATTCTACCTTTCAGTGATCAAATACAGAATTTTTTTTTTTTTTTAATGAAAGTAAGGATCAGCATTAAAACTTAAAACGAACACAAATTATCGGATATGAGAGGGATGCCCGTCATATATATTTTTTTAGTATTTTAAAAAGCTTCTTATTCTAATTAAACAACCCTTGTGTTTCAGGAGTTGTTCTTAAAGAATATGGACAAAAAGTCAAACTTTAGCGTATAGAGCGTGGCATTGAGCAGGGGGTATCTCCCCTCATATGCGATATGATTTCTTTTCGCTCTAAATTTTAATATGGCCCTAGTTTCAGTTGAAAAAAAACTTGTTTTCTTTTTATTCAACTCCCGATCGTTTTCGAAAAATGCCAGAAAATCTACATTTCTCCTCTTTGGAAAATCCCCTTCCCCGTGAAAATTCTTCCATAGAAAACTCAGCCCGCGTAAATTCTCCCCCCCCCCCCCCCACGATAAATCCCACCCTGCTGAAAATTTCGCCCTGAAATTTTCTCCTGGACAAATTCGCCAAGAAAATTCTCTTTAGCCTACTTTCATTTGAAATAAGACTTGTTGTTCATTTAATTTCCAATCTATTTTCGAATGATGTGGGAAAAACTCCTTGGTGGAAAGTTTTTCCTAGAAATTCTATCCTCTTCTCGCAGAAAATTTTCCCATGGAGAATTTCTCTTGCGGAATATCCCTCTCTTACGAAAAAATTCCCCAAATAATTTTTACTTTTCTGAAAATGTCCCCCGGACTATTTTCTCGGAACATCTATAGATGTAAAATTGAATCAGCAAAGAGAAAGTTAAGATAAGTTTTCTAGAGGAGCTCTGGAAAATTTTCCGGTGTGAAATTTACCGTTAGTTTATCCCCGGAAACTTTATTGTAAAAGTTTATCCCCGGAAACTTCCCTGTTCATGGAAAACTCCCTGTGAAAAATCCTTCTTCACTAAAATTGTCTGTTTTCTTTCCAATAACAAATACTATATGTAAACAATAGGCAAAATCCATAATGTATAGGCCTTCCCCCAGGTACTCTAGAGGGTCATGACAATTTAACCGGAATATTTCTAGAGGAAAAATCGAATCTGCAAATAGAAAGTAGGAAAATTTTTGTATAGTTCTGGCAAATTCTCCCATGTAAAATTTCCGCTTGTATGTTCATCCCCGGAACCTTTCCTGACCATGGAAAATCCTCCCCGTAGAAAATCCCCCTGGAAATTTCCCATCCCCGAAAAATGTGTCTTCTTACAAAAAAATACTATGCATACACAATAGGCAGAATTCATAACTTACAGCCGTTCCCCCGGGCTGTGGGGGGGTCATGTCATCTCTAGAAGCTTATTTATTTGATCTTTTAGTTATGGTGAACGAAATGGATATCTCAACATTTTGATCAGATATCTTCGGATAAAAGGCACGTAGGAGGGGGGTTAGTTACCCTCGAGTATTTTTGGTCCCTTTGAAGGAAACTAGAACTTTTAATTTTTGTTCGAACGAGCCCTTGCCCGATATTTTACCACTGGTTTGACACGATCACCCTGTAAAAAACAGTAAAAGTAAGACGGCACTAGACCCTGAAGGTCCAAACCGGCGGTGCTGATCTCCGTTTCATGGCCCTTCAGCCAGGAAGTGCAATGGGGGGCTGGGGGCCAACCATCCTGTGCTTTCACACACCCTTCCTACTTACCTTCCCCAGATTTCTCCAGGTACCCATTTAGAACTGGGTCGACTCTGGCTGAGCTTACAGAGTCACGCCACTGACCCCCGTCCCAAACTAAATAACTGGTCACGACTGGGATTGAACCCGTGCCCCTTGGACACAGAATTCCCACGCCAGCGTGCCAACCACTCGGCCAGGACGACAAACGACCACCCAACCACGATCACCCTGGCGAAAAGAATAATCATAAAAAACAACAACAACAAAAAACCGAATCCGTAATCTTTCTTCTGACAAAAAAAATACAAAATTCCACGTTTTTGCTGATGGGAGGTTAGAACCTTTACAGTATGGCTCCATAGTATATTGAGTCTGATGGTGCGTTTTTCATTAAAATTCCTTGACTTTTTGGGGGTGTTTCTCCCCTTTATCGAAAACAATGCAAAGTTTCTCAGGTTCGTAGCATTTGATGGGTACATTAAGCTAATAAATTTTACGTATTTGGAATCAGCGTAGAAAGCCAATGCTTTTGATGTATATATTGTTATCAAAATCACATTTTTTAGAGTTTTGGTTACTATTGGGCCGACTCACTCCTTGCTTACCGGTCGTTACCGCCCCAACTGCTGGATCAATTCGCAAGCCTTGAAACTGAACTTGAATGGATCAGTTTTTCTTGGAACTAAATATTCCTTATTGAAAATCTGCAGTCTTTATAGATTCAGCTGCTGGCAAAGCATGCGTTGCATTGACTTCTGAAACTTCTCCATATACTCCCCATAAACTAGCTTGATTCTGTCGTGACTGAATCACAGGGACTGTCTCTGCCCTTGTATCTATTGATAAAGATTTAGTAGCCAGAAAGGCCAAACCTATATCTCTCTCTTATTGTACTCTGGAGAAGATCGTCAGTGGAAATATACATTTTCGTGAAACGCAGATCAAGATATGTGGCAATCATGATGGGTGTCATCTAAGCAAGGCTTATAGGCCTAGAATACTTTTTATACTGTCAAGTCATTTGGAAGTTCTAAACAACATTTGAAAGTCCACCCTCAACAAACCTGTTTTGAATTTGAAAACAAGCTATACCAACTTATGGATATACTAATATAGGCATGTATACAATGTACCAGCATGTATGACTCAATGGATTAGATAAATGTGACTTCTTCTTCTCGACCATTTCTGAAACACTTTTGTGTGTTGGATCTTTTTTGCGGGCCGTAAGTAAAAAAAAGAGAAAAAGAAGTATGACGACACTAGACCCTCAAGGTCCGAACCGGCTGTTCTGATCTCTGTTTCGTGACCCTTCAGCCAGGAAGTGCAAAGGGGGGTTGACGGCCAGCCATCCTCTGCTTTTGTACACCCTTTTGCTGGACATTCACCGATAAACAACAGAAAAATAGTCAAAAAATTTCAAATATCATTTACGATCGATATGCTCGATTATGATCGATCGATATGATCAATATTTGCTCGAATATATCGATATATCAATATGCATAAATAATGTAGGTACCTGCAATCCATGCAACCTATTCAGTTAACTGCTACCTTTGCTGGAATAGCATCAAGACGAGAAGTGAGCAAATTGTTTAAACTTTTGATAATTGTAGTAACTTCTGATTCGAATATTGGATCCAACATTTTTGACTCGAGGCAATCCTGACCAAAATAAGTCATCGAATTCAGGCTTCTCAGTTTATGACAAAGACTTGTTGTTGCCTGTAGTGCTTCGCAAAGGTAATTCACGGCTCACAGTTGCTACCACACCTTATAAGACCTTGGTGCCAAGACCTCACCCGCAGAGGTGTCACTAGCCAAAATGTTTGGGGGCAAAGGTCAATGGGCTTTACTGACAAGCTGGTCATTCTTGCTGACAAAGACTGATATTTTTTCAATGATTTTGCGTCATTTATTTCAATCAGCCCATTTACATAATCAAAAAATCGAGGCAGTAGAAAAGTGGTGCTTCGCGCCACAATTTTATTGACTTAATTATTTTACTGAGCAGCTAAAACATTGAGAAGGGGGTGTCCACTCCATTCCCCTCTCCCATGTATGACGTTCCTGCTCACCTGAAGCCGCTGTAATTCCATGGTCCAGTTAAATATACCTAGATCTCACATGTCTTGGACATTAATTAATTTAATAAATATTTTTCCACAAAATAAGTTTTTCAAAGAAAAGTAAAGAGCTCCATTAAGCCTAAAATGTGCGGAAATGAGTCGAATAATCTGCCAAGCGTGAAATTACCACAATAACCCCCATATCTTCTCAAGACCAGAATATAATTTGAGCTTCTACTGAAAAAAAGCGAATGACCGTGGATTGTCAGTTTAATTGACATATACTGATATTTATTCAGTAAAGTTTTGATGATTTTTTATTTACGAAAGTAAAAAAAGTGAAAACATTTAGAACGTATTTTGTTTTCACTAAAGCGCAAATTATGTTTTGGTCTTGAGAAGGCATGGGGGTTATCAGCCGTACTAATGTTAATTGTTGCTCGTTTTGAATTTGACTCGGCTGTTTGTTGTAATTTCTGTTCGTTTCCAGTTCCATCTATTTATTGATAGTGATTTGTGGTCGTTTTACGACTGAAAGATTATTTGACTGTGTTTCTGCTCATATTTCGCTTAATGGAGCTCTTTTCTTTTCTTTGAAAAGCTTTTTTTGTGGAAAAACTTTGTTAAATTGTTTTCTGTTCGTTTTTTACTGACATAGTCTTTTTCATGGAAAAAATTGTATTTTATATCTTTTCAGTTTTTTCAATAAGAATCCATAGTTTGGGTTGCTATTTGTATGTTGGAGAAACTTTCAACAATTTTTAATCCGGGCACAAACAGTATTTTTAATTTAATTTTAAAACTCCTGAAGTTGACATGAAAAGTAAAACAATATCATTAACAAAAGATTCCATCTATGCTCTTTGAAAACCTGGATACACTTACTTTCTTTTATTTATTTAAAGTGTAAGAGAAGAAATAGTAATAGTATTAGTCCCAGAAGTTTTAACTTGATACTTCCAGTCGTTCTCGATATATTACTGAGGTGTCTGCTTGGCAACCATAAACACAATGCCTTTTTATTTAGTTTAAAGCAACGCATAGTTTTAAAGTATAATGGGCCAATTGCATGATTGTGGGGGCTGGCATGTCCAATGTCCCTAAAGACATAGGGGCTGGACCGTTCGACTATGCTGAACAAAATGACTTTCTCAAAGTTTTGACTGGGTGCGTTTGAAAAATGAATGGACTTGAGAGAAGGACTGCTTGCCTTCCAATGTCTTTTTACTCTTAAAAAGGGCGCTAGAACTTTTAATTTTGAATCGAATAAGCTCCTTTAAAATGTTCAATGATATTTATAGTTACTAATTATGGCAGTGTTGTCTATGATATTGCTTATATGCCCTTTTGAAAACCTAAATGCATACAGTTTTTTCATCTAATTTTAAACTCTTCCTAAACTTTCCATAAAATTTTTACTTAATACCCTGAGCGTCAGCATATAAATCAGCATAAAAATTTGATTCTTTTGGTATATCTATTAGTATCAATATTCCGTTTTTTAGAGTTTCGTTTACTATTCAGCCGGGTCGCTCCTTACTACAGTTGGTTACCACGAACTGTTTGATCATAAAGCCTTTTTTGCACAATTTTTTCAAATATTTTTGAAAACAAGGGTAGGATTGATATGGGTATATAATATTCAATTACTAGCCTAGAACCACCTTTGTGAAGGGGGATTGCTTTTGCCCTTTTAAGCGCATCAGGGAATATACCGTTTTGGAGAGAAAGATTATATGGATTAGACATGGTATTAAGCAGCACATCACTGACCTAAAAGTTTTCAGCTTAATGCCATCTGTCCCTGCTGAATTCGATTTGATTGTTTTCACAACCTTCAGAATTTCATCTCCAGTGCAAGGCTGATATTCAATTTCATTTCCAATTCCTCTATCATCCACAACTTCATCTTCCAATAAATCGCTATTAAAGTTCACTAACCCTTGCGCCTGTACATTTTGCCCAATACTTGAAAAAAAAAACTCAGCAAATTTATTCGTGATATTCATTTCATCATTAACAAGTTTTCCTTGAATCATTAGTGAATTGGGTGGAGTAAATTTTGATAACATATGTGTTATCAAATTTTCCTCTCAGTGCTCGTAGCCTTACGAGTATTATAAATACAAGTAGTATCAGTAGTAAATGCAACAGTAAGAGTATTATTAGTAGTAGTATGTACATATTGCCTTTTGGTGAGATGATCTTCCCCTTTAAGCATTCTCTGAAAGTTCCAACTTAATACCCAAATAAATTCCTGAGATACGCTATTTTGACAATTTGCATGCACATAGCGTCTTTTGATTTAGCTCGGTAGTTGTATCATATTCCTTATCATTTCCTGAATTTTCCTAATTAATATACTCAGTTATTCCTTGTTACGCCCTTTTGACAACCCTTATACACATAGTGTTTTGATTTAGTTGAACACTCCCCTCAACATTCTCTGAAAGGCTGACTTGAATGCCCTTCGTCTTCTTGGAAAGTAAAGTTCAAACATGTATATCTTTCTCAATAAAATATACTGTGTGTAAACAATGAACGAATTGCCTAGCTTACAGCCCTTATCCTGAAGACTGTGGGGAGGTGGACATTCCCACAGACATAATTACTGGACCTTTCAACAAGGCTGAATAAAATAGATCTCTTAAAAGTTCGATCTGTTTTGGGGAGTGATAGGTTTGGGGGACTGACTGCCCTCCGTTCATTTTTGAGTCTTAAAAAGGGCACAAAAACTTTGGACTTCCAATCAAACGAGCTCCATCCGATCCAAAGCTTATACGACCATCCATTCAACAAAAACCTTACTTGCCCCTAAGGTATAACTTACAAGCGTTACCCCTAAACTCTGGGGAATTCTGTCCAACCCCAAAGGCCTTATTATATGATCTTTGGACGATTTCTAAATAAATGGTTATCTCAAATTTGTATCCGATACATTTGTGGAAAACATAACGTTGAGGGGGGGAGGGGTTACATCCGATCGCTTTAACTCTTAAAATGGAACTAAAACACCTGATTTCCAATCGAATGAGCCCTCTTCGAAGCTTTTACGACCACCCTTTCAATAGAAACCTTATGTCCTCAGGGAATAAGTTACAACCCTTGCGCTGAGGGCTATGAGGGGGTCGTCATTCTCAAAGACATAATTTCCAGACCTTTGAACTACGCTGAACAAAATGTCAAAATTTGGATTAGATTTGTTTTGGGAATTGATGCGTTTTTTTGGGGGAGGGGGGCTTTTTGCCCTCTAATCACTTTTTACTATGAAAAAAGGTCTTTTCAATTTTCGATGTAATGGGCATTTTTTGAAGTTTCTACAACAACAAATGGCCATCTCAAAATTTCTATCAGATGCATTTTGGGAAAATACGGGGAGTGGGGTATCTACCCTCCGATCATTTTGAATTTTTAAAAGGGTAATAGAAAATTTGATTACCAGTCCAATGAGTCCCCTCCAAAGTTTATACGACCACCCTTTCTATAAAAACCTCATATGCCCCCAGGGCATAACTTACAACCCTTGCCCCGAGGGCTCTGGGGGATCGTCCTCCTCAAATACATAATTTCTGGACTTTCCAACTACGTTGAACAAAATGGCTATCTCAAAATTTGATTCGATGTGTTTGGGGGAATGGTGGGCGTGGGAGGGGGGTTAGTTGCCCTCCAATCACTTTCGACTGTTTAAAGGGGACTAGCCCTTTCGCTTTCCAGTTGAATGGGCCCTTTTCGAAGTTTCTGTGACAAGCCTTTCGATACAAAGTCCCCTGGTCTAAGACAAAAAAAGAAAAAGATATTGTGCCCACATCGCTCTTAACTTAGGCATGTGAAATATGGTTTTATATGTTTTATAATAATGGTTATGGTGAGTTGTTTTCACAAACACTGTAATTTTTTAATTTATTTGATTATCTTATTCATTGTTTAAGGGAATTAAACAATGAAATGTTTAAACAATCCATTGTTTAAAGATTCAAATATTTGAACAAGAGAATGTTTAAAGGAATTAGTAAACTTCTGATTTGATTCTGCTTAAGTTTTTGCTATTTTGTGCTTCAATCTCATATTTAATTTGCTTTTAGATATAAATATTCTATGTCATTTGATTTTATACCGCTAAAAATGCAACGTATGGTTCAATAGTTCTTTTAACGGCTGTTGCAGTGTCTTCTACAACGACTCAAATCATCGTATAAGCATGTAAAAGAGCATGTTGGAGGGACCTAATTTCTGCCATTCCTCTTTATTTCAATAGGATGTGATCACATTATTGATTTTAATTCCTTTGTAGACTGGTTATAGCTATGGATATGGATTTGTTAACTATTCTAATGCTGATGATGCCAAAAGGGCGATTGAAGGATTGAATGGACTGGAAGTCCAAGGAAAGAGAATCAAGGTTTCGTATCCTCGTCCTCCTGGCGGCGATAGAAAGGATACTAATCTTTATGTCACAAATATTTCCAAGTAAGCCATTTTGTATTTATCTTTCTTAATTAGTTCCACCTTGAATAAAAATGAAAGAAATAAAGATTACAAATGGGTTTTAAAGACCAACGAAGGTTTTAAAGACCAACGAAAAAACTGGACGAAGTAAGACGAATATTTTGGGAGGAAAACTGTTTCCCTTCTCGTATAAGCGAAAGCTACTAGGAAACATTCCTTTAATTTTTATTTTTTCTTGTGGCAGGCCAATCTAGATTTTAAAATCACCTTTATATACATTAAACGCTGAACGCTCTTAATGCTCCCCTTTCCCTCGCTTCCTTTCTAAGGGTTTGGCCTGTGGACCTATCTTGAACAACTGCATTTTTATCTCAATTGTTCGTCATGTCAAAAAAGTATTATTTCTGACATGATATTTGCCTCAAAATGTTTTTTGAAGAATCCGCCCTTATTAGCAATTAGCAATGACCTAGGCATAAAGCAAGTAGTTCGAGAAGCAATTGATTCAGACTTAAGATTAATAATAATATTTCCTTAAGTAGGGACTTTGGAGAATATTCACTAAATGCTCTATGCGCAAATTTAATTAAAAACGATCTTACAAAATATTAAAAAAAAACAATAGATATTAACACAGAACCTGTCACAAATCGACCTATGAGGTCAGCAGCCAAAAAAGCAAGATTAGGGCTAAAAAAGTGTTTTTAATCATTCTCTTTCATTTCAACGAATTGTCTCGTTTCATCACTATTCATTTATCAGTCCTGGTTGAACTTCACTCAAGTAAGGATGCTGGGACTGCTTAAAAATAATTTTCATTTTAGTTATATTGATTGTATCTTGTTGCAAGTTTTTCTTCTTGTATATTTATGTCTTGCTGAGGGCGGCCCTTGGACATAGGGCCGAACTATTCATTCTAATTAGATTCTCACTGTCTTGTGAAAATAATTCCCTATTGGTCTTATTGTTTTGGTGTTTGTAATAGAAAGGCACTGTGGTCTTCGTCACTGTTTTAGAGTCCTGTAAGGTATTCGCTCGTGCATATTTGGATGCTATTGTCATCTTCAGTGACTCTTGGGAGGAGCACCTAGTACATGTTAAAAGAACGCAAGAGAGCATACAAGAAGCAGGGTTGAGGATCCACCCTTGAAAGATTAAATTGGTTCAGAACGAGGTTCGTCACCTGGGTTATCGCATTGGAAATGGAGAAATCGCCCCATTGGAAAGCAAGGTCCAGGCCGTTCAAGATTTTCCCCTACCTGTGCCCAAGAAAGAAATTCATTCTTCTATTGGGATGGCTGCATATTATCAAAATTTTACCAAGACTTTTGCTAAATTTGCTGAGCTGCTCACTTCACTTCTGAAGAAAGATTCTCTAAACAAGTTGAAGCGGAATGAGGTATAAGGTGGTCCATATTAGAACCTGAAACAAGCACTCATCGAAGTCCCTGTTTTGGCGACACCAGATTTCAGTAAGGATTTTATTTTATAGACAGACGCCTCTGACATAGGCGTCCGATCGGTCCTCACCCAAAGGGATGATGAAGAGCACCCAATTGCATTCCGTAGTAGGAAACTGGTCCCGGCTGAAAAATGTATTCTAAGTAATATTGTTTGATTAAGGATGCTGGATAGTTGGATTAAGGATGTATCTGTCATCCTTTTGTGGAAGGGAGGGTCGTCAAGCATCGCCTATGTAAATTATACTTGTAGCTAAGTCCTCTTTCATGTCAAGTCTTAGTCTGTGTGTGATTGTGTAAGTGAGTGCCGAAATACTGAACTTGGACTGTAATGAACTTTTATTTGATTCATTTTGTTAGTTGTGATTTGTCTTATGAATAAAGAAGGGATTTATCGTATTTGAATACTTTATTGGAACAGGGAGAAATTAGTCGGCAACACGTGTCCACACGCCGATGAGCCGTACTGAGTGAATTTTTGAGGGGCACCAATGCAAGTTCGTTGCGTATTTAAAAACCCATCGATGTCCAATGGCTTTCTAGCTGCAAGATTTTGAAAGAAGATATGGAACCATAAAGTCTGAAACATACAAATTTTCCCTAAATCTGAAGCAGTGAATTAAGGATCTGTTTTTGCATGTGTTTGTGTGAAAATTTAGATAAATTTCTTATTCAAAAATTGTGGTTTCTTTTGATGCTTGTGTGTGCGTGGAAGAGTTTCTGTGCCTAAGAAAGGAGTAAATGATGAATATTTTTAAGGTTATGTCAGAATTATTATGAATGTTATAAGTATTATTAAAATCTTTGGTTTGATAAAAAAAAAATTGACTTTTGGCTCTTTGACTGACAAAAAGCAAAAAAATTGGTTTCAAAGAGGCCACCATTTGTCGTCTAATGCAACTCCATAATGAAGTGACTTATCATCACCTTAAATGCCAGCAATGAATACAATCTATTAGTTCAGTTTTCCTGGCTTAAATCTTGCGAATTTCGATTATTTTATATATTGTACGCTGCTTTTTTGTTTTAGAAACGAGAACTAAATGACATGGTAGAACGTCAGATACATAAAGCACATCAGAGCAAAAAAGCAAAAAGAAAATATATAAATATTCAAATTGTAGAAACGTCAATCGTTATGTGTCAAAACGATTTAAAATTTTTAAGTAAGTTAATTAAAATAGTACTAACATGTCTATAATACAAAATAGTGAATGAAAAGACAACAATCTAGGAGACATGTGATAGAAAAAACCTTGAGAGGGCTCAAGGAATTCAAATAATTTTTTTTCGCGTCCGACTCGTCTACGAATCATGAAGAAGCTTTTGACCTGCTTTAAAACAAAACTCGTCTTTTGTTTTAAGTTTTGGTATAATATTGGTTAGCCCCATTTATTACGCTGTTAGTATTTTGAATTTTTATAGTAAAAAGGAAGCAGGGTCTTAGGGGTTATGACCAAGCCACACCTGTTGATGAAGAAGCCAATATATGTTAAGGATGTGTGTTTTTCTGTGATTCTAACGTTACATTGCATTACAAAAGGGAAAAATTGAAATGGCAAAAAGTTGGTTTGAAAAGTGTGTATCAACATTGATTTGTTCCCATCTATTGCCCACTAACACCATGTTTGTGTATTGTTAGTCAAATACACATTGCATATAGGTCAGCTGTTTTTCCAATTTTTAATCTTAGGGGACTTAATCTTAGGGAACTTCGAAAAATGGAGCTTGAAATAATTAATCTAGTTAGTCTGCAGTAAATTTAGCGCTCGGAAGTTGAGTGTATTTAACTCGAACATGCTCAAATTACGAACAGGGTACATACCTGTACGACCCCGTAGTTGTGCGTAATTTTGATTTTATGTTTTTACGTTTGATTATAAGTGAGACTATAGTGTAACCTTACTGTTATTAGACGTTTTATTTTTCTAGGAATATGACGGATGCTGAATTTGCCAAGCTGTTTGAGCCATACGGCAGCATAGTTCAGTCCAATTTACTCCGTGATAAGAACACTGGACTGTCAAGAGGTGTTGGATTTATTAGGTAGGTTGGTTTCTTACTCTTCTATTTCGCAATACTTTAACCTTAGTTTCATTCTGTGCAAATTTTCCATTACGCTAGTTCGTTCTATATAATTGTAAATGAGTAATTACATGACCAGATTCATAAAAAAAATTACAACTCCTTTCTAAGCAAGAATCAAAGGTGACGCTATAGCATTGTATAGTAAAGGCCATACGGCTCCCGTTTTTTTGTTGTTGTTTTTTTCCCATAGACACTTCATATGGATGAAGTGTTCATATAAACTTCGGACTGGGCTTGTTCGACTGGAAATCTGAAGTTCTAGTCACCTTTTTAAGAGGCAAAAGTGATTGAAGGGCAGCAACCCCCCACTCCCTTTTTTCCCCTAATGCATCTGATAAAAATTTTGAGATAGCCATTTTGTTGAAAATAGTTCAAAAATCAGATAACAAACACTCTGGTGTCGACACAGCCCTCCAGGGCCCAGGGGTAGGCGTTGTAGATTATGTCCTGGGGGTATATTGTTCTTTTGGAAGGGATGCTCGTATAAACTTCAGAGAGGGCTCATTTGATTAGGAATTGAAAGTTCTAGTTCACTTTCTAAGAGTCAAAAAAGATCGGAGGTCTACTAACCCTGATTTTCTTTTTCCCAAATGCATCCGATAAAAATTTTGAGAAAGCCATTTTGTTTGAAATAGTCCAAAAATCAGATGACAAAAACTTTGGAGTCAACATACCCCCTCCCCGCGAGTCCAGAGAAAGGTTGTAACTTATGCCATGGGGGCATATGAGGTTTTCATGGAAGAGGCGGTCGTATAAACTTTGAAAAGGATTCAAATGATTAGAAATTTAAGTTCTAGTTCTCTTTAGAAGAGTCAAAAGTGATACGATGCCAAATTGTCTCCCCCCACCAACTCTATGGCCATAATCTTCCGATATCTTTTCCCCAGAGACACTTTATATGGAAAGAATGGTGATGTAAGCTTTGGAGGGGGCTCATTCGATCTAAAATTGGAAATTATCCGTTTTAGCAGTCAAAAGTTGTCGGAAGACAAATAGCCCACCACGCCCCTTTTTCCCAAATACATCTATTAAAATTTTAAGAATAGTTCAAAGATCAGATAACAAACAACTCCTGAGGTCAACACATACCCCGAAGGCCCAGGGGCAGGTGTTGTAAGTTATGCCCAGGGGCGAATATGGTGAAGAGGGCGTGTTAAGGGGGTATATGCCTGGTGATCACTTTTGATGACTGTTAAACAGGTAACTAAAACTTTCAATTTTCAATAAAATGAGCCACCTGGGATGTTTGTACGACCACCCCTTACATAAAACCTTATCTGCCCCTGATCTCTGGGGAGTTGTGTCGACCCCTGAGTTTTGTTATTTGATTTTTAAACTATTTTGAACAAAATGGCTATATCAAAATTTTGATCGAATGCATTTGGGGAGTAAAGGGCCTTGGGGGGAGGGGGTTTAGTTGCCAACTGATCACTCTTGACTCATAAAAAAGGCTCTATAAATTGCGATTTACAATCGAATGAACTCACTCCAAAATTTATAGGACTATCCTTTGAGTAAAAACCTTATATGCGCCTGGGACATAATTTACAACACTTTCCCTCAGGTTCTAGGTGGCTGTGTCATCCCTGGAGTTTTGGTTATATGATCTTTGATCTATTTGAAGCAAAATGGCTATAGAAACAATTCGACCGGACACCTTTGGGGAAAAGAAGGCCGGGAGGTGGGGAGGGAGTTTAGTAGCCATTGGATCACTTTTGACTAGTAAAAAGGGAATTAGAACTTTCAATTTCTATTTATTTGAGTCCCTTTCGAGGTTTAAACAGCCCCTTCTCCCATAAAAGTTTAATATGCCCCCAGGACATAAGTTACTTCCCTTCCCCATGGCTCTGAGGGGGTTATGTTGACCCTGAAATTTTTGTTATCTGATTGTTGGACTATTTCAAACAAATCGGCAATCTCAAAATTTTAATGCGTTTGGAGAAACAAGTGTGTGCGTGTGGGGTGGGTTGGGGGTAGATTCCCCCTGATCCTTTTTGACTCATTAAAAGGCAACTAGAACTTTCCATTTCCAATCAAATGATCCACCTCTGAAGTTTACACAGCCAATCATTAATTAAAATACTTATATACCACCGGGACATAACTTAAAACCCTCGCCCCCGGGCTCTGGGGGTTTGTGTCGACCCTGGAGTTTTTGTTATCTAATATTTGAACTATTTTTAACAAAATGGCTATCTTAAAATTTTTACTGGATGGGTCTGTAGAAAAAAAGGGCGTGATGGGGGGGATTAGTTGCCCTCTGATCTCTTTTGACTTTTAAAAAGTGAACTAGAACTTTCAATTCCCAATCAAATGAGCCCTCTCTGAAGTTTATAGGAGCATCCCTTCCAAAAGAAAAATATATGCCCCAGAACATAATCTACAACTCCTACCTCTGGGCCCTGGAGGACTGTGTCGACACCAGAGTATTTGTTATCTGATTTTGAGCTATTTTATAGAATGGCTTGAGTCTCAAAATTTTTATGGGATGCATTAAGTGAAAATAAAGGCGTGGGGGGGGGTTGATACGAACGCCTCTGAGAAAAAACAAACAAACATTGGAGCCGTTTGGCCTTTGCTATACAATGCTATAACGTTGCCTCTGATTCTTGCTTAGAAAGAAGCTATAGTTCTTTTTATGAATCTGGTCATCTAGTTACTCATTTACAGTGCATATGGCATTTAATATGCTCTTGGACACAATCGGCACGCAAATTGTTTCTTGTGGCTATGAAATACACTAGCCACTTCGCTCCCCAGATCTCAGCTATGGAGATATCTTATATTGGGGCTACTTCAAAGAGTGGGTATACGCAAATAAGCTGGCCACAATAAATACTCTTTAAAGCAACTTAGAGGAAGGAATTAGGGCCATAAGCCATGAAGTATTAATTTATGTTGCCAACAATGCCCTGAAAAGGGCAAAAGAGTAAAAATAAAGATGATGAGCATTTGAGTAACACCATTGTTATAACTAAAATAGGTTAAGTTGGGTAATCAAGTTAGAATAAACGGGCTCTGATAGCCTTATATATAAAAAAAATTCACGGAAAGGCCCATCTACCTACTGATGAAATTTGGTGAGAATAACTGAAACATTAAAGATTTTATCTAAATTTCGAATCCATCAGCTTCTTTCGGACACTCTGCAAAGTTTTATACATAAACTAGGGCTGCATGTAGATATTAGGAGAAAAGCAAGGGGGCTGGGATTCAAGTTGAGCTAGAATCGATTGAAAATCAAATAAATAGAACTTCCTGAAGGCAATAAAATCATAATTTTTTAAATAATAGTATTTTCTTCAGAAGGGGGGAGAACTGAATTGTTGTGGTAACTATTTTGGATGAAAAATTTTGCACCTAGATAAACAATTTTTATATTCTTTTACAGGTTAATTGCCCCCTCCCCCATTTGCCTAGATGTAACCATATTGTAAAACTCTTAAGTTTACTTTTTGTTTGTTAGTTTAGAACTTTAGTTTATCCCCCTTTTCTGAACAGAACACAAACATAACTGAAGTTTTACGGCATTGCATTCAGAAAATCTCTATCTATTCGATTTTAAGAGTCGTTCCAGTTTAACTGTACCCCTCACCCTCCTCTAATGCCTATATATGGCCCTAAACTATATACAAACATTTGTTGCTTCGCATTATTTTTGGATTTTATGACCAACAGAAAAAAATAAAAAAGAAAAAAAAAACAACTACAAAATCGTCAAGATTCAGTTAAATTGGCAGCAACTCTGGCAATAAATACGAATTTTCTGAAGGTAATGAAGAAAACGTTTTGTTATTGTTGTGATTAGTTCAGATGAAGGATGAACTGCACTTTTTTTCTTTTTGAGAAACATAGAATGTTTGAGGCATATAGTAAATGCTATACGTAACATTCGGGAAATGTAGTGTTAAGGGTTGGGAAATCTCTCTCTCTTGGGTTGTGGTTAGGAGACTTGGAGCAAAGCAAGGCTGCCCGGTTCCCCGATATTTTTTCACTGTATCTGAAGGAAATCGTGGAAATGTTGGAGAAATCCGGGCACCAATGATATAGCTTAATTAGACGGTATTCTTTGCACTAATGTTTGCTGATGACATTGTTTTTTTTTTTTTTTGGCTGACTCAGCCACAAAAACTTTCAGAAGGCTTAGGATATTATAGAGGTATATCTGCGAGAAAAAGTGTTAAAACTGAATATTAGTAGATCCTTTGTTTTGGTTTCTGGGAGAAGTGAGAAGGAGGAGAAAGAGGATTTTAGGATTGGAGATAAACATTTACCTGTTGTGAATAAGTTTATCTACTTAGGATGCAGGTTCATAATAGATGGATTGGGGAGTAAGGACGTAAAATTAGTTGAAAATAAGGGGAAAGAGTTAGTAGGAATGGTACTAAGTTGTTCCTTCAAGTCAGTAGGTCCAGGAGATATCAAGTTACAGAAGCGGGTGTTTGAGTCTAACATTAGGTCGGTAACAGAGTATTGAATAGAAGATATCAGGGAGATTACAATTAAAGAATTAAAGAAAGTAGCTAGATTTAAATGAGAGGTTTAATAGCTCATTCATTAAAGATGATTTGGGAATCTTGTCGGTAAGAGGCAGGGGGCTATTAAAAATAGCGGAGTATTAATATGCCACTGTGGGCGGGCAGATACTTATTAGTAGACTGGGGTATTTTGCCAGCAAGCTCCTTTAGTTTCGACCCGATATCCGGGAAATTGTAAACAGATATGAGGTTCCTATTTCTATACCATGGAGGCAGATACAATAGAAAACGGGAAAACCGTAAATAATAAGAACGAATTGAACTGATTTGGATTGTCTTCTTGCAATCAGCAACGGCGAGAGTCCTTAAGGAGTTTAGTGTTTTACTAACATTAATTCCCAGCCCCCGAAATGAAGAAACTGACGTGATAGGAAAAGATCCACAGATTAGAGGAGTAGTGATATTACTATTAAATGAACGATATTCACACTGAAAGATTGAGAGAAAGTCCAATCGCTTGAAGTTTAGATGGTACTGTTGAAACAGACAAAGAAAGCCCTTTTTTATTCCTACTGATCAAAAGAATATCATCCGCATAGGCAAGATAAGAAATATTTACAGAATTAAGGATGCAAGTAAGTGGGATAGAGGAAAAGACCGATGATATAAAAAGTTTGAAAATAAAGGGGGAGAGGACAGCACCTTGCCGGACCCCACGTCGTACTGGAATTTTACTTTTTGAAACCCTCATATCCGTTTTAATCAGCAAAAAAGAATTTGAATACCAATATCTAAGCTTGGGAATGCGTAACGGGAATGCGTAATAGCTTGGGAATGCGTAACGGTGTCAAAGGCTTTGGAGAGATCCAAAGCACATAAATGTAACTCGAATCCCTTTTTAGTACCCTCAGTAAGAACATTAGCCAAAATTCGATGGGCCTGCTGGCAACCTACCCCAGCTGAAACCCAATCTGATTTTCACCAAAATATGCCGAAGAATTAACTGATGGGAGGAGAACATACTCAAAAATTTTGCTTTTATTGCAGGAAATCGTTATTGCCTGTAAGATGCACAGTCAGTCGGAATCTTTCCTTTTTTCAGGATCGAAGTAACTGTTCCGCACAAAAATTTTCAGGCACAACTGAGGTGCATAAGTGCATTTGAAACAGAAGTTGTAAATGTTGGACTAGAGCTGGACAATCAACATTTAGGTGTTCGGCACTTATACCATCACAATCAATAGAGCTATAACTTAAGCTTCTTTATAGCTTGTGCCACCGAAACTAAATTAACTGGGAGGATCTGGTTCTCACGGGGTGATATGGGAAGCGCAGAAATAAGAAACATCATAAAAGTAGCACGAACAAAATTGTTTATAGTGTTAAAAATCAGGTCGTAATATTTACTATCTCAAAATTTTGATCCGGTGACTTTGGGAAAAAAATTAGCGTGGGAGGGGGCCTAGGTGCCCTCCAATTTTTTGGTTACTTAAAAAGGGCACTAGAACTTTTCATTTCCTTTAGAATGAGCCCTCTCGCAAGATTCTAGGACCACTGGGTCGATACGATCACCCCTGGAAAAAAAAAACAAACAAATAAACACGCATCCGTGATCTGCCTTCTGGCAAAAAATACAAAATTCCACATTTTTATAGATAGGAGCTTGAAACTTCTACAATAAGGTTCTCTGATACGCTGAATCTGATGGTGTGATTTTCGTTAAGATTCTATGACTTTTAGGGGTTGTTTCCCCCTATTTTCTAAAATAAGGAAAACTTTCTCAGGCTCGTAACTTTTGATTGGTAAGATTAAACTTGATGAAACTTATATATTTAAAATCAGCATTAAAATGCGATTCTTTTGATGTAGCTATTGGTATCCATTTTTCCATTTTTAGAGTTTTGGTTACTATTGAGCCGGGTCGCTCCTTACTACAGTTCGTTACCACGAACTGTTTGATTTACCACTTTTTTCAGTCTAAATTACTTGACGGGAATTTGCAAATTTTTGATTTTGCAGACCGTTAATACTTCTTATACTCTAAATTAGTTTTCTGTTTAAGCTCAAATACTACACCGCTACGTGGTCGTTCGCAAGAAACCCAAATACGTAGCCAAAATTTGGCTTTATTTTTCGCTGATTTTAGAACCGGATCCCTTGACCATTCAGGCTTCCGCGTTTTAATTTAACACGTTCTTCATGAACAGACAGCCTCTCAGCTTCCTTCATGCATGATATAATATCTAAATAATATTTGCTCAGAAAATTCTTGTCATTTACAAATTTAGATCCAACCTGAAGTACCTGAAAAGGAACTTCTGTCCTAGACAAAAAATCTGTAAGGGTAGAAATATAAAGAGCCCAATTAGCCTTATTCCAATTTCGCCTGGTAAACCATCTACGATTCCCACGTCTAGTAGAATTATCTTGCGACAGAGAAATACAAAACATGAAGGAAATTGGTAGGTGGTCTATATCGCTTTCTGTTTCATGTACAGAAACAGTCGAAACAGATAAATTGGGAGAGCACAAAACATAATCTATATTAGTAAGGCTCCCAGAATGATGGATGTAAGAAAATGGACGAATCTTATCCACTAGCTTCAACTCAGATAAAGACTAGAAAACCATATCAGTCGGAATGTTTGAATTCATTAAATTAGCATTAAAATCCCCGGCGACAACAAATTGGTAACCGAGAGATGATGCGGATTCTGTCACTTTTTTCAAAACACTACAGGTCTTGGCAAACTTATTCAGTGATTGAACCGATTTACGATCACAAGGAAAGTACACATTAATAAGTATTAAATCGGCAATTCGCACGGCCAAGAGGTTTTCGTCACTATGGAACAGCGCAGGCGTCGTGGATGAGAAGGAGCTACGTCTCAGTATAGAGTTGAGGCCTCCGGAGGTTCTACCAAACGTAGACCGCGCAGCACTTACAAACGTAATATGGTTTGCACTCCGTTTCAGCAAGTTGGTATTAGCTGAAGATAAAAGATGTTTTTGAAGACAAACTATGTCATAGTTGCTCGAAAGTTCGTCAATGATGTGCTATTTTTGACGTATTCCGTTTATAGTGTACGAAATAACCGTGAACTTTTGCGACATCATTTTTTCACACCGGTAGCAATACGAGACTTGAGCACTGGACATAATAGACTATATGAAGTGTGAGAGTCGCCGCAGTTTGCACATTTAGGGCTAATTGTACAGGGCGTATCTTTCAAAAAAAATGTGATTTTCGGAGCAGCGAATGTGATTTTTCCACCTGACTGGTACAATCGTTGAAAACGTGACCAGGAGACCTGCACTTAAAGAAACATCGCGGTACACTTACGAAATCATAAACTCTGAAAATTTTGTAACCAATTTTTACCCCATTCTTCATAGCGTCATGTTTTGCAAACGAATCCGAAAAGTCTAGCTTGATAGTTTGGGACAAACCAATTCGGTTGGCGTCAACGACTCCTGGGTGCATTTTAAATTCGGAAGCATTAAATGATAGCGGGATTCCTTTTATTATTCCGAGGTAACGTTTCTGCAGAATCTTCGTGCCCATAACCGAGACTACAGACTCACAGAAATCAGAAGCTATCGATTTTTCAATGTTTACGAACATTTTATCTCCTATCGGCCGAATACTAGCAACCGAATCATGACCACTTAATTGGTCGACAAAGTCTTTGCGGCTTGTCGGATCTCTAATAGACGGTGGCAATTTAGAGACAACAATAGTAGAGTGGCTATCGGCTGGTTTTGAGGCACTGGCTCTAGGCTGTGGTAATGGCGGGAAATGGTTGGAAAACGCCTCAAACTGGTTAGAAATTGTCTTTAGCTGGACTTGCAGCTCGTTCACTCCCGAAAAGAGAGCAGAATAAGCTGTAGCTGGTATCAATGGGACTTCACTAGGGCTTAATATAACTAATACCGGGATGTAGAAATCATCTGTATTGCCCTTCTTGATAAAATCCAGTCTATCTCTTAGATGACTTAATGGCGCTTTCAATCTAGTTCGCTTCTGAAATAAAGCGTCTGGATGCAGCTTGGACCCAAGCCACTTCTTCGCATTCACAATATCAAATCGACGTCAGAAAACTCTGTACCAAACTTCTTAATCATCTCATCGTCAGTTCCTTTTTCAACATTTTGCTGAACAAAATTTAACACCAGAGAATAATGCAAATTGTCCTCGTCACCTCCGGGCTTGATAACTAGCTATAGCGCGCTCACAGTGAAATACAGAGTGAAATCACTTGAATGCGGCTCACAGTGATTGCAATCTTGAATGCAATTAAATCACACCTCAGTCACTTAGATGTTTTCACAAGATTCTTATCATAAGATATAATCATAGAGCGATTTAACTATATTTTAGCAATAATAAGCGAGGGAAGCGTAGTTTCTTGCTACCTGATCCCCGCAGTTTAAGGGAGAAACCACTCCCAGCAGGTACAACGGCCCTTGCAACAAAAAAAAGCTCCCCTCTTCTGCTCGCTTATTAATTAGATTTGAAATATGTTCAAGTTCTTAAGTCCTTGTATGAAAATCTCTTTTCTTAGTAAATCACTAAGTCCCAAAGGAATTTGCACTCAAATATCAAAGCTATCAATTAGTCAACAAATGAAAATAATCCGATTATGAATGAAGTTTCAATAAATGTCAATAGGAAAATCACAACAGCTTGAGCTTACTGTATTAATAGGTTATATCCGAAATAAGGTGTTTAGCAAACGAACTCTCAAATAAGACTGAAAGAGGTATAAGTATTCGAAAAGGATAGGATACTGAGGTAAGTATTGGTGGAGTCTATGCTAGACGGAGGGAGAAGTTCGTGGATGGGGCAAATTAAGGCAATTGTGGATTCGTATGGAATGTTGGTTGAATGGAAGTTAGGTTGATCCGGAAATCCAGAAGTGTGGGTGCCAGATCAGAACGTCTGACTCTCTTAATTTGTGTTTCATGATTAAAGAAACGTGGGGAAAAAAGGTATATTTTAGAGCTGGACTATCTAGGGACGATATTAAGTAGATAACTTCTTGTAGAGATAGTTTTATCTGAGGGGAAAGAAGAAGATATTTAGGAAAGCTTAGAACGAAGAGTGGTCCTTACAGTTGCCGAATGCGTGCTGAATGGCAGGAAAGTTTGTTACATTTTCAGCAGAAATCAGAAGGGTTAAGGGATTTGAGAAAGGAGATTTTTGGAGTGGATGAGGAGGAAGAGCCTTGGGTGAAATGTATATATATATATATATATATATATATATATATATATATATATATATATATATATATATATATATATATATATATATATATATATATATACATATATATATATATATATATATATATATATATATATATATATATATATATATATATATATATATATTTTACAGTGATGTCAAATATGGCTCTGAAGTATGGACGCTTCGAAAAGCGGATGAAGATTTGCTAGATGTTTTTCAGAGAAATTGCCTACGGATTGTTCTCGGTATCCGGCTGACTGACCGTATTTCAAACAGTCGATTGTGCGAAAAGTGTGGTTCAATCCCGTTTTCTAGGGCTATAAGGAGAGAAAGGTTGAGATGCCTAGGGCACGTTATGTGGATGAAGGATGACAGATTGCCGAAGATTGTCCTTTCCGGCCAACTGTCTAGGGCTAACGGAGAGCAGTTCATCCGCGGTTTGGGTGGAAGGATGTCATAAAGAAAGATTAAAAAAAATATTGGAACTTCTCGGGAGGGTGTAAAGAGGGAGGCTTTGAATAGATTGGAACGGAGGAGGAGCGTGCGTGGCTGTTTTGGCCTCAGGTGGCTTAGTGCTGTAGATAGATAGTAGTATTATATATATATATATATATATATATATATATATATATATATATATATATATATATATATATATATATATATATATATATATATATATATATATATATATATATATATATATATATATATACGCATGATTGCTCAGGTGCAAATATCAAATAAAACGAATGCCCTATTTCCAGATACGATAATAAAGATGAGGCAGCCTATGCCATCCAATCTCTCGACGGTACAGTACTTCCAAACTCTTTACAGCCCCTTAGTGTCAAGATTGCTGAAGAGCACGGAAAAATGAAGGCTTCTTACTTTGGTGGCATGCAAGCAGGTAGTAAAGCAGTGACAATTGGCAATGAATATGGAGGATACGGAGGATTTGCCACAGGAGGTAATATGCTGCAGTATATTATGTGAAACGAATGGATGTGTTGATACCTCTTTGTTTTCGATAATTCCTCTAGTGTGTATTTATTCACTGCTCCTATTTGCGTTTTTCTCAGTGGTGGTAATATTGCATCCTTGATGTCAGATAAAAATTTGTGGCAGTTAAGAGTATTAAGCTGAAGGCTACCTAACATAGTATCCAATGGCGATTCCAAAATCCAACACCGGTGTTCAGATACCAGATATAATTGTTTAAAAATTACTTATTTATCATCATAAGTTCTTGGACAAAAATCAGTTCCCACAAAAAGCTTAAAAATCTAATTTTCTCTATACTACAAAATTAAGAAAATTCTTCTGCAATCTTTCGCTTGAGCATGATGATATGAACTGACCAGCATCCAAATTGTCCAGTTTTCTTTTATTTTATTATAATTCCATTTTATTTAATTCCAAAAATTTTGGCCTTCAAAATTCATAATAATTATTTTATAGAATTCAGATGTATCAAGACTGTCTTCAAAATCTCATTCTCTGTGCTCAAACTCGTTAAAAATAATTTGAACTTAACGAAAAAAAAAATCAATTGAGTTCATCGAATCAACGAAAAATTTAATAAAAGAGGAAAAATTAACCGTCAAATTTCTCCGGCTAAACTCGAGGGTCGGGAATTTTGGGAGAAAAGGCGAAGAAATACAATAAAACGAAAAACATTTAAACAAAGAGGATAACGTACTGTCGTCCAGCATTTATTACCTGCTGTAAATATTGCTAGACTGAGTTGCCATGTTCAATAAATAATACCAACATATCTTACCAACATAGTCGAGCAGGGGCGGTATTAGGGGGAGGAGCAGAGAGGGCACTTGCCTCAGGCACGGAAATTTTAGGGGCGCAAAATTTCAAATAAATAACCTAACGATTAAATTTTTTTACTGATTAAATTTTTTGCGGTATTTGTATTCAAATTTTGTAAAAAAATGAAGATTTTTTTAACAAGTGACAATTTTGGTAAAACTAAGCCTGAAAATTTTTGAGAGGTAGAGGGGGGCGCTAATTAAGATTTTGCCTAGGGCGCAAGAAAGGCCAGAACCGCCACTGTGGTGGAGGTACATCCATCTGAGATTTTTTTTTTAATTATAAAAAAGTAAAAAACATAATAAATTGTAAGAATAATAAAAAAAAGACAAAAATCACTTAGAATTAGCAAAAATTTCCCAATTTTTAAGTTACCGAACAAATGACACTTTAGCCAGGCACAGTAGTCACGAGCTGAGTGATCCGAGTAGTCAGTAATCAGACATTTTCAGAGCTGATTCGGGCAGTGTACGAATGAATGGGACTCTTAACAAGCAATAATTGTTTTATTTGTTTGTATCTATAATTGTTTTAAAGTATTTGCTGTCAACAGATATATATATATATATATATATATATATATATATATATATATATATATATATATATATATATATATATATATATATATATATATATATATATATATATATATATATATTAAGGGTTGTTTCTTGCAATTACGGAAAAAAGAAAATTATAAGAAGAAAGGCCACGGGTTGGTAGATATTTTTGGGCATTTGAGGATGAAAAATGGGGACGATGTGGTTGTAAAGGCTAGGAAAGGTCGACTTAAAGTGGTTCCCTTTTACAATGGTAAGGCATGCAGTTTTAAGGACAAAATAATTTTGCTCTTTTGTGTTTAAAGCTAAAAGAGACCTTTTTAGTATATATGATTTTATTAATGCTCTTCCGAAGGACGTAATGCCAAACCGGACTGGCGTATTCTGATAGCAACTTGTTGTTGTGATTTGAAATTGTTCAATAGTTTAAGCTAAGAGAGCAACGCATTATCTTATTTAGACTTAATTAAAACACGCACGCTCACATCAAACTGTTAGCAATAGCAAATCGAAGGAGCTGAACAGGTTTTAGAATTAGTTTCAGGTGAAGGTGAGGTAGGGCTTAAACAGCGTATTCCAAGAAATTGTGGGTAGGAACGTTCCATCGAACTCATCTCCCTATGTCTTACTATTAATCGTAGTAAGACATAACATGAACTGTAAGAACGTAGTAAATGACGAACTTAGTAAGAACGTAGTAAATGAACTGTACATGAACGTAGTAAGACATGAACTGTAAGTAAGGAGTGACCAGGCTCAATTGTAACTGAAACTCTAAAAAACGGAATTTTGGTACCAATAGATATTCGGATTTTGACGCTGATTTTAATTATATAAGTTCCATCAAGTTTAATCTTACCTATCAAAAGTTACGAGCCTGAAAAAATTTGCCTTATTTTTGAAAAAAGGGGGAAACACATCCTAAAAGTCATAGAATTTGAATGAAATTGTCTTTTTAACAGGGTTGATCGTATCGACTCAGTGATCCTAGAATTTTGCGAGAGAGCTTATTTAAACGGAAATTAAAAGTTCTAGTGCCCTTTTTAAGTGACCAAAAAAATTGGAGGGCAACTAGGCCCCCTTCCTCGCATTTTTCCCAAATTCACCGGATCAAAATTTTGAGATAGTCATTTCTTTCAGTATAGTCGAAATATCTAATAGCTTTATCATTGAGGACGAAATAATCCTCCACAGTCGCCAGGGGAAGAGCTGCAAGTTATAAACTTTGCTCATTGTTTACATATAGTATTCACCTTGTTTACATATGTAAGTATACAGACGTTTTCAGGGGGGTTCTGGTGGAGGGGGGGTCGGTTGGATTTGGTTACGTGGGAGAATCTTTCCACGAGGGAATTTTTCATGGGGGAAGTTGGATTTTCCAGCATTATTTAAAAAACAATGCTTTTTTAGGCGTATTTTATGAGGTTCGTTTCCTTGTCAATAAGTTTTTATTGTTTTAAAAAGTAGAGTTGTTAGAAAGTCAAACTTTAGCGGAAAGAGTGGGGCATTGAGGAGGGGACAGTCCCTTTCATATAGGGAATAACTACTGTTCGTTTTAAGTTTTTATGTCGCTCCTTACTTTCAGTTAAAAAAAAACTTCTTTTTTTTTAAATCTAAGTTAGGCTCTGCGAGAATCCCACTATAAATAGGAATTAAATCAGAAAAGACCTAGTTATATTTTCTAGCTTACAATCTGTTGAAAAGAAAGGGTTTAAAAATATTAGCTATGTGATGGCCAAGTCAAATATTTTTCAATATAATGTCAATCAGGAAAGTAAGGTCAACCAAGGCAATGTTTTTTTTTTTTTGTAGATCATCTATAATTCTGCCAAAAAAGCCAAACAAAAATTTAGGTTTGCTGTTCGAATTAGCAACACACACCCACAAAAAATAGATTTATTTTTTTTATTTTAGGAGCGATTAAATATCGAGTACACAAAGATTTTAGTATATTGAACGCTTCTAAGAAGAACTTGAAGAACTTGGTCGGAATAGTTTTCAGAATAGTCGGTGTGGGCTCTAAATTTTCCTCCTGGTTATGGTACGACATGTTCCAACTGGAATAAAAGCATGGGCCCAGGTTAATATGAATACGGATGAATATAGCAGTTGAAGGAATCACTGGGTTTTTTTTTTAATTTTGTTGGTGTTTGTCTTTACTATGGTTAAATAAAAGCACATCTCTTGGCAATTTGTAATTCCTGTTAAAAAATTCTGTTTTATTTTGACGTAACGAGATAACCAGAACTTTGAGATTAGCTCAGATTTGTAATGCCTCCCCTTTCCTAGCATATATCAATTTTTGCGATAACCTCATTTCAAAATCCTATACTCAATAATAATAATAGTGTTGAACAGCATGGATATCACACAATAATAGGACAATTTCCCGGAATGTTAAAAACTGTTATACTATTGGCTACTTTACAAAATCAGTGACACTCGTAGATTAAATTGGACGTGCTTCTCTCCCAATTTCTGCACCATCATCATAGGAACAGAATAGAATGAGTTATCAAATAAGGAGCGTTAAAACTTATTGATAGTTTGTATTATCACTATCAAGACAATTTCTCATCTTTCTTGATAAAAATAATTTTTTACTTAATAGGTTATGATGGATATATCGGTGGCTATGGAAGCTTTGATGTATCTGGATACTCTTCCAATATTAATCGACAACTTATGCAAATTCCTGGCACGCGACCTACTTTTAGGGGTCCGAGACCATCCATCCCAACGTCTGCAATGCCACATCCTCCTCCAATTTCAGCTGGTGGACCGATGAAGTCTAGGATGCAAAATCAGAGGAGATACAACCCAATGGGTAACTGGGATGCTACTGGGGCTGAAGGTACCTGGAGTCTGGAATAATCTTCAAGTTTCTTGTTCACCTATAAGTTAAGAAACTTTTCAGTGTTTGATTCAGTTTCTGTATTATGGAATAAACAAAATTGTTTTGTATAAATCAGATGTGTTTATTTCAGTCTGTACCTAGTGAAATTAAGAAATGCTGGGATTTAGGTATGCCCTTCCAATGTACTTTTCATTTCTTAAGGATTTCTTCATTGTTATAGAAGGTAATGTATGGAGCTATAATTTTTTTTGTTTCATAGAGAGGCAAAGCACCGATACACATTTGCCATAGAGGTTTGTTACCGATGGTCTTTCGAAGTTTAGATTGGGCGCAGCAAGGTAGGTTTAGAGTTGTTAATCGAAGCACAAGAGAACCAGTTTTCAGCGTTCATCAGAAAATAAAACAAGTCAGTTCAGGATTTTAACTAGGTTTATTTTACAGACGAAACTTTTATGATATAGTTGATTTTTTTTTTTTCAAAGGAATCCACCATGAGAATTGAAATTATTTATCGACAAGTTTGACGTCAAATACGAAAAGATTTTGCTTTTTGCTTTATATTCTTTTGATCTTAACTCTCCCTTTTATTTAACATGAAATCCTGATTTCTAAATTATAGCTTAGTTTACATATGTCGAGAGGAAACAACTTAGCACAGGTGGATTGTCGACAGGATACATCAGTAATATCTCAGGAACGCCTTAGAGTACTAACTTGAAACATTCAGGGTATGTTTAGGGGGAATTTGAAATAGCACAATAAGTGCATAGTTTCTTCTGCTACTACTGCTGCCACTACTAAGGCTAATGTTATTGAGGTGAAAAGTTTCAGAGAATGTATAGGGGAAGTTTCAACCAACTAAGTTTACAGGGAGGTACGGAAACTGCGAAATAAGTGTGCTTCCTATTCTGGCGATTTACCAGTAAAACTTTTGTGTGAATATGCTATATTTCTTGTGAAACCTCTAACTTCGGTCATTAATTAGTGCTTCAATGATCAATCGTTCCCCCAGCCTTGGAAACAAGCTTGTGTACGGGTCGTTCCAAAAATGAAGCATCCAAAAAGCTGTGATCAGTGAACACCCTTTCAATCACGCCGAACCTTTCCAAAATCGCGAGTCCTTTATTTACCGTGAACTTATGTTGCAAGTTGCAGATTCACTTGACCCGTACCAATATGGTTGTTTAAAAGGATGTAGTACAAGGGAGTATTTAGTTAGGCTTTATCACCTGATCGTACAAGGGCTCGAATCTCGAGACGCTTTCGTTGATTTGCTACTCGTTGATTAAGCACCTCTTGGCTGCTACGAATCTGAAAAGAATGGGAGGACGTAAACATATCTTACTGCTTGTTATTGATTTCCTACGTTCTAGGTACCAGCGAGTCTACGCCCTCTTTCCCGGTGATCTTGAGGGTTGAGGCCCTCAAGGCACCAAATTGGCCGCTCTACTTTTCCTTTCGCTAATTAATTATGTTATGGACAACGTAGATGACCGACTCAAATACTTTGACGACATATCTGCGCTTCTTCACAGTAGATACAACCCAAGCTATGCTCCAATTCAGCCCTGATTGCTTCAGCCTGAAGTTCACAGTAGATACAACCCAAGCTATGCTCCAATTCAGCCCTGATCTTTTAACAGAACTCAAATAAGAATGCAGTACAAATAGTTTTCAGATCAACGAAAGCAAAACCAAAATCTTAAGATTTGGTCCGGTGAAACGAGATCTTGTTTGCCCAATTCCCTGGTTTCCGCTTGTATTGGCAGCTACAGTCATGGGAATTAATTTCAGAGTCGATCGCTCATTTAGTGCTCACGCTCAAGGGCTAGTCCAGAAAGACAACTATGCACTTCGTTCTTTGATTTCAATGCGCTGCTTGGATTTCCCAGTAAATCAACTTAAAGTGGCCTATCTAACATGCATACATCTCTTATTAGAATATGCATACCCCGTTTGGGGCGCCTCAGATTCATAATATTGTTTTCTGAGTGATTGTGTGGAAGGAGTCCAAAAAAGAGCAGTAAAAATCATCCCTGAAGAAAATTTGTAGATTATAAGTCTGCTCTTGAGTCTTTAATGATGGAAACTCTTAGAGATGGCAAGTTTCAGTTGATAATGCGTTTTGGGCAATTTCTAATTGCTAGCTCCAAGCACCGACATTTTCTACCCCCTGCTGCCAACTCAGAAGTCAATTCCAGAAAGAAGAACAAATTAGTGCCAGTGCCTTGCAGAACTAATCGATTTAACAATTCATTCGTCAAAATGTGCAACAAGTTTGCAAATAAGTATGTACCAGCAATTTCTCAAGAATATCTTAAAATTATTAAGTTAAAACTTTTGAAGTATGTTGAGATGGAAGTTGATGTATCAGCAATTTTTAGATTACTTATTTTTTGTCCCCGTTCCTTAAAAAAAAATAAGTTCTTTCAATTGATTAAATCTACTTCCTCCCTAGGATATAAATTTAGAAGTTCATCCCTTTTCCCAAAATTTATTACGTCTTCAAAACGATAATGTTGTGTTCAACGAATGACAACGAGGTAAGTTGCACCCTGTAAAAACTTTAGCTTTTTTTTACTTACTGATTTAACTCGATTTTCTTATTTGTCCTACAGTTTGTCATTTTATCGTGTAACCTGTCTAATCTCAAATACTATTTATTTATTTTTTCCTTTTGTCCCAGAAAAAAATTTTGAATTTGAAATCTAGAAAAAAAGAAATTAATCTCGTGGATTTGAACGTCGAATCCACGAGAATCCGTCGAATCCACGAGATTAGATGCTCATCTACTCCCATTTTCATGTTATGAGTTCAAATCCTCTTGGGACATAGGGCTTATCCTTGACTGATCTGGTTCAGCTTCTGCGCGAGGGATTTCTTTTTGCTGCTCAACATCTTTCAACTTTATTCCAGGCCTATTTATTTCCAATGATGGAGGATCCTACGAATAGATTAAAAAAAATTGTTTTTTTAACTGGAAGTAAGGGGCAACATTAAAACACAAAACAAATAGAAATTATTTTGTATATGAAGGGGTTTTCCCCTTCCTCAATACCTTGCTCTTTACGCTAAAGATTTTGGCACTTTCAAAAAAGCTTTCTATTTTAATTAAACGGCCCTTGTGTTTCAGTAGTCGCTACTAAAAAAAGGACATACGGTCAAACTTTAGCGTGAAGAGCAAGGCATTGAGGAGGGGGGCAACCCCTTCATAGATGGAATAATTTATAATTGTTTTTATTTTTAATGTTGCTCCCTACTTTTAGTTAAAAAAGCTTGTTTGTTTTATTTAATTCCTGATCGTTTTTCAAATAATACCGGGAAATTTGGTTCACCATCCGTGAAATATTCCCCCCTTCTCTAACGAGAAACAACTTCGTACAAATTTCCTCCCACGTAAAATACACCCTTCCCCCTTAAAATCCCCTCCAGTTTGTAATTTCTGATTGTTTTTCAAATAATGCCGGTAAATATGGGTCACCCTCAATGAAATGTCCCCCCCCCCTCTTAAGAGAAACATCTTCGTACAAATTTTCCCCCGTGTAAAATACCCCCCATCCCCTGGAAACCTCTACAGTTGGGTTTCCTAATACGCTGAATCTGATGGTGTGATTTACATTAAGATTATTTGGCTTTTAAGGGGTGTTTTCTCCTTTTTTGGAAAATAAGGCAAATCTTTACAGGCTCGTAACTGTTAATGGGTTAGACTAAACTTGATGAAACTTATATTTGTTAAAATCTGCATACAAATCAAATTCTTTTCATATATCTATTGTTATCAAAATTCTGTTTTTTAGAGTTTTGGTTACTACAGAGCCGGTTTGCTCCTTACTTACAGTTCGTTACCACGAACTGTTTGCAGTGGCCGATCCAGGGGGCGTGGGGCGTCACCCTGACATAGTTGGGGATTTTTGGATGGGACCGCTTGCTCTGGTTTGGGTTAAGACGAAAGTTATTTTTGTAATTGGTTTTAATAGCTGAGTTTTTAAAAAGTTTTTAATTATTAAAACTGTTTCGTTTTGCAAACAAGTTTGAAACAAGGTTTCAGCTACTTTGTGCGGTCTCTGTTAGATTTCACTAATGACGCATACCGCCAAAAAGCCAACTGTGAGGCGAAATCTTCATTTCATAATAACAAGGAGGGCAAATTTAAAATCTTAACTTCTTTAGCTAAGCTTCTTGGGCTTCGTAATTACTTTGCGTTTTGTAATTTTTTTTTTTTTTTTTAGTATTAATAAATTGATTGATTGCCTAGGCTGTCGAAATGATATTTCAGGATTGTGCTGTCATAACGGGGTTAATAAGTAAAATATTCACTACTTTTTACTGTGAAAAATTTGTTTCCGAGTCTTGCTATGGCACTGAGGTGAATGAATTGATGTCAATACTTTTTTTTGACTGTCTGTTTTGGTCTTTTGGGGTCGTTTTTTGGCAAAGCAGGGTGGTTTTTACAACATTGTTGTTTTTTAGGATTTGTATGAGAAGTGCACGAATTACTAATTTAAGTTTTGGATGTTGGTGAGCAAATGCTTGCCACTTTACTACCTATTTTCATCTAATTAAAGCTCTGCATTATGTGACATATCATCTCTTATGTTCATCCTAAAACATTAAAATAAAGGCAAAACTCTTCAAACTTTAGTAAAGGTTCGTATAAGCATCTACTTAAAACTAAGTATATTAGTCGAAATTCTCCTTCAAAGGTCGTAACCATTTACGAAGAATAGATTTTCGAAAAATTGTTTTTAAAAGAAGCAAATAATTATGTGTTTATTTCTTTTATCTAGCTGGTATAGATGGGTGTCTGAATTTTCAGTCTGAATCAGTGGAATGGCATCGATTTTTCTTCTTTTTTTCAAACATTTAATAATAAAATGCTAATAAAAAGTGGAAATTCACACAACTAAAGTTAACCACGCAAACGGAATACAACTACAGAATTACTTTAGAATTTCTCACCTTCTAAATACCAACCAAACAAAATATCGTTATGTTTTTGTATAGGGGTTGCATATATTTGTCCATAAAATTGTTTAAACTGCTATATACATACTTCTGAGGATCTTATGCGTATTTTGATACATACCATCGAATCATATTCCCACGATTAGTTGTTTATAAATCAGAATTTTTACAGGACGGTTCTCTTACTTAATACTAAATCCGAGTTAAATTTCAAATTTTCATTTTTGTGCTCAACAGACATACCGAGATTTAAAATTTGAATTAAATGCGTGAAAATCTCAAGGTTAAAAAAAAATTAATTAGAAATATACCACAGCTTGAAACACCTTTTTAAGGATTCTTCTCTCGATGTATTGTTTGACCAGAAATGTGGTAAAGATCGCAGGAAGCGGTATATCTAGAGTTTTTTTTTTTTTAATGTAAAAGGTGTAAAACAGGGTAGTACCCTATCACCGAAACTTTTTGCTATTTTTATAAATGATATTGCCGAATTCCTTGAAAAGAGGTGGGCGTCAGTTGTACACCTTGGAAATAAAGTATTATCATTACTATTATTTGCCGATGATATTGCCTTGTTCGTCAGATCCAATTCGGAGCTACAAACTCTGTTAGACTTAACAGCTGAATATTTAGAGGAAAAGAAACTGGAAATTACCACAAAAAAGACAGAGGTGATGATTTTTTGCCGTAGACAATCAACAGGAAATAAAGATGAAGAAAGTTTTAATTTGAATGGTGAAGCTGTGAAGGTTGTGTCTCAGGCAATATATTTGGGATTCCATCTAACATCGAACGGAAGATGGAGCAATCATATTTCGAAAATGGCAAATCGAGGAAAAGCAGCAATGGCAACGATGTTCAGGAACAGTAATTTGACGGGAATAGGCGACTTAAAGATGCACAAAAACGTGTTCAACTCAAAAATAAGGCCAATCCTCCACTATGGAGGAGAAGTATGGGGCCTAGAAGTTTCAAATTCATTAGAAACTCTACAGGTACAATATTATAAACGAATGCTAGGTCTGCACGCCACAACTCACGCACTTTTCATCAAGGGAGATTTGGGACTTTTCTCCATGAGAAAACATAGACAGATCCAATTAATTAAGTTTTGGCTGAAAATACTGCAATGTCCCTCCTCAAGACTCATCAGAGCAGCGTATTATGAATTACTTACCCCGGGACAAAAATCTTCATGGCCCTTCCATGTCAAAAACTACTGGACAGCACAGGTCTATCGCATGCGTGGAATGGAGGAGATGGCCCAATATCAGATCAAAAAGTCTTTCTGTCAGAGATCCAAACAAGGCTGGAAGACCAAGAAATTCAGAAAAGGTGGAACGACCTTTGCCAGTCGGAAAGATTAAGTTCTTTCCATAAGGCGAAAGGAAATTATGGTGAAGAGTTATATTTTAAATTAGGGATTCCAAAAGAATCCCTGAGGTCTTGGATGCAGGTGCGAGCAAACTGTCTCCCTCTTTGAGATCTCGTCAAAGTTGACACTGTTTATTAAAACACTATTTTCAAAAGAAACAGTGATTAGTTAGTGCTTTATTGCCTTTACTTAAAACCCTCGTTTTAAATTTCTTCTATGCATTTCTATCTTTTCGTTCTGTTTTTCTTGTTACAACCCCAAAAGAATTAGCATTTTACGAATATACAAGTTATATATTTATCCTCATTTCCTACTCTTCATTACCATCATAGTTACTAAGCGATGCCATAAAGTTAAGCGACATGCTAAATAATTTGACCTATACAAAGTGTCACAAAGAGTGCATGAACCCAAAAAATGGTTCAAGACCAATCTTGTTTTGACAATCAAAAGCTTATCTCACTGCTATTGCGGTCAGAAGTGCAAAGGCAAATAACTATGCAGAAAATATTAAACACCATATTTTTTTTATAGATGATGACCCGCTTTATATTTCTTTTTTTATGGCGGGGCGGTTTTTATCACTCGCTATTTTTTGTATCAATATTTTTATACCATTTTAGTTTCAACAGATTTATTAGAACTTTAACCCTCACCAGATTTTTGATTAAATTTATGACCATTTCCACGACCTACCAACGCCACATGATTGTCGAGGTTCCCTTTAAATTACAAGTATTTCTTCGATCGTAAGTTTATCAAAGTAACCTATTGTGCCCCAGACCCCTAAAGAATATCCTAGATTAGCCCCTGAATATTTGATAGTAGAACCAAACTAAATCATTTATAAACGCTTTAGAATACTTATAAAAGCTTTATATCACTTGTAAACGCTTTATATCACTTATGAACGCTTTAGATCACTTTAGTTCACTTATAGAGGTTTTAAATCATTTATAAACGTCTTAGATCACTTATACACGCTTTAGAGCATTTATAAACACTTTATATCATTATAAATGCCTTAGATCCCTTATAAAATCCCAAATAATGAGATCAAGACTCTTAAGGTGTCTATTTAAAATAGTTTTTGATTTGTATTAACATTTTTGGAAAACAACATTTTTGGAAAAACCCCTTTAAGGAAAACCACGCGGTAAAGTCAATTAAGTAATCGTGTATTAAAATATACACTACAACGGGAATAGTTCTTAGCAGCTTTGCTTACCCATGCAAAAGTGTTTAATTACTATAAAGGACGGTTTACTCGCAATATTATATAATAAAGATGTATGGAACAATGGTATTTGGAATTGCAAAAACATTCGGAGTTACTGTGTCATGTGCTGAAATCCATTTCTGCTTTTAGCACAGGTATTAACAAAAATTGACCCCCTTTCATTTACGACGCCCCCTTTTTTTACTAAGAATTTGGGAAATTATCTTGATGTTATATTCAAAACCTTTGATTTTTTTGTCTTTATTTAAGAAATGCATAAGTTCTCTTGTCAGCACTTTTCCCATCTGTGGTTTGGTTACTTCCTTGGAGGCAACTCTTTAAATGTATAACAATTGTCATTTCAACATTTGTTGTGATGCTGCTTAGTTGGAAAACTATTTTTTTTTTAATCCTTCTGAATCTTTTGTTTTCAAAATACAATTAGACAGTGTGTAAAAAATGTTGGCTTAAAAAGAGAGCTGTTCGTTATTATTCCATAATTAACTTTATCACTTGGATCCGAGCACAGACAAAATGCATGTGATACAAATGTTTACATACCATATCTTACAATGTAAATAAAAAGTCGTATCACTCGTATGAGGATACTTCTCAGCCTTATAGATTACGTCCACACGCGCTAAAAGCCCAAAAACTTAGGATAAACGGGCAAAGGCACGAAATTCATTGCTACCATAAAATTATTTCAGTTGGAACTCTATATTCCATACATTTTGCCGGTAGATTTGATCTACGAAAAAAGTACCAAAAGACATTGCTGCATTTTTCATAATCAAGGTCGATAGCTTTGCAACTCTGACAGTAATTTATAGAGCAAATAAAATTGAAAATAGAAAATGCAGCTGATGAAAAATTTGGTCTGACGTCCTAAAAGACAAGCGGTGATCCACAATCAAATCAAAAATTTAGTGAATACATGATTGATGCATTTTTTATGCTCTTCAATAATTGAATAATCGTTTCTTGGTGAAACAACACTTATTACCCTTAGTGGGGCCCCAAAAGGTAAAATAGTCCAAAGTAAGAATATATAGGCTATAGGCCTATAGGCTATATATATATATATATATATATATATATATATATATATATATATATATATAAGTAATTTTTTTTGCAGTTCATATAGTTCCAAGGACTCTAAAGTGTGTATTACTGCATATAGCAAGATTCTGATGATTGCAAAAGCCTATTGTTTCTTTTTCATTGTTAGAGAGGCATATCCATTCCTGTTTGACCCTCCTCCCCTATTGGGCAAACTAAAAATGCACAAAGTGGGCTTGCTTACAGGTACCAATACCTATAGAGCAAAGTGTATTAGTCTATGAGCCCCATAGCATGCACAGCTGTGTTGGCCTCAGGTGGCTTGGTGCTGCAGTGAGTTATTAGTAGTAGTAGTAATTTAACTGTTGAAATAGTGATTAGCTGTCTAAATGCTTGATACCTTACCCTTGAATCAAAGAGTACACACTACTTGATACATATTTTTATGTTTTATCCACACATAGGCCTAATAATACTTTCATTGCCATTATCCCACCCCTGCTGGTAAAGCTATATAAAGAATTAAAAGATAATGACTTCCACCTAATGGGGGCAAAGCTGAGGGAGGGCTGTAAAGATTATACATATTAGTTAAAATAACATCAAGAGAGGTATTTCCCCGAGTTGTTGATATTTTAACAATTTGCTTTACTTTAAGTGAGGTGAAAAAAAAAAATCCAATTTAAAGTTGTTGGTATTGCCAACTAAAAAAAGGCCAACATTGAGTTCCTTAGAAATAGCAAAATCAGCACTTTTCTGTAATTGCTTGATGAACATTTTGAATCAATATTTTGCTTTGAAGAGTAGAAAACAGCAATTGCAATAATAAATGGACAAGGGAGTGATTTTAGTCTAATACTTAGCCAGAGGATTTCATCATACTTGGATAAACTAGGGACTTGAATAACTTTTGGGTAAATGTTACTCTTAGTAAAAAACAAAACATTGTCACCTTTTTTCCAAGTGGGTAGTCTAAAGGATGGACTTTAATAAGCTCTGAATAATTTTTCAGGTGGAGAGACCCTGGGTCATGGGACTGTACTTCACTAATAGCTATAAAATCTATTAGATTTGATTCTGAAAGCACTTCAAGTTCAGTAAGCTTTTCAAAATTAAGACTTCCAGCATTATTGACTAAAAGTTAAGGAAAAACAAACAACTGGGGAATCACAACAGGGAGACTTGATGAGTTTCAGAATTTCCTGTGTAGGGTCTAAATTTAACATTATGATGCTTTGGAGAGGTTGGGTAAGAGACCTTGGGGATTTGGAGGTGCGTGGAGGGGCAAGAATATAGACAAAGCATGATGAGGAAGGTGCAACTAGTTTCCAGTTGTCAGGAAGTGAGAACAATTAGGATTTATTACAAGACAATTATTAAATCCAAGAAGTCTCAGATCTGAGTCACATTGACAGGGCTGACACAAGGGATAAAACAAAGGGGCTGGAAGTGTGGTTTTGTGGAGTTAAACTAAGAAGGAGTTGAATTGGGAGGTTTTTTTTTATAGTCAAAAAGGGGGAGATGGGAAGGCAAGAAGGTGCTGGGAAAGGGAAGTGAAGTGGGAACTTTCTGGGAGGAGGGAGGTTAGATTTACTTTGGCAAATTGCAGGTGGAGGCCTGAACCAGTCAATAACATCTTGGGTGCATGGAGCAGATAGGGTATGCAAGGGGGTTTGTGACTAGGAGGGATATGAATAAGAGGGGATTGTGGGAGGGTTTGGGTGCAGTAATGTCTGCAATGGCGATTTGACTGGTTGTGAGTAAATTTCTGGGTTGGAGGGGTGTTTTGGGGAGAGGATACCTGGGGCATGTTGCTTTGTATCAGAGAGGGAGGGAGGTAATGAGGGGTTTTAACATGAGAAGAATGGGATCCATAGTGCTACCTAAAAGGGAGCTTTTTTTAACAAAACAATGCCTGTTTGATTCTAACTTAAAAAAAGAAATATGGTCAAAATTATACTTTGCTTTAGTACACTTGCCAGTGAGGTAAAAACGACATAAGTGGAATAAAGAGCACTTCTTTTGGCCACACTTCTTGTATAAAAAATGGGAACAAACTCTTGGACTAGCTTCATTCCGTTTTTTTGAGGTTATGGGTAATAGAACCATGATTTATAGGGGCACTTTGGACCTAATTTTCAGTTTTCTTGCTTAAAAAACTTGCATTTTTGTTATAATACTATTATCAGAAGTACTTTTTTCCTGCAGCTTGCTTGGAGCACAATCATGTCCAAAATCATATTTATCTTCTAATTAGCAAAAACCTTCCAATATTATATTAACACATTTGGGAGTATTAGCAGGAAAGTCATTATTATTAGGCAGATTCACTTCCATACTGTCAAAACAAATCCAGGCATCAGTGATTGAGTTCTCAAGGTCAGGATTATAATTAGGTTTAATAGAAGTGAGGTTGAGGTCAGGTACAATTTCTGAACTTAATCCTCTGCTTCCTTCATTAATATTCATTGATCTTAAGGATGCTCCACTTTTTGATGATGAAAGTCTAAAGTGTCATTTACCTCGTTTGGGATGGAATTATTTGTAGTATGACTTCTTGAATCACTTTTATAAATTGACAAAAAATCTGTAGTAAGCATTAACACCTCTATTAACTTTTCTTTTAAATTCAATATTTTTGTCAAATCTGGTTGTAAGAAGGGGGTTGTCATGACGTTGCCTGTTTGGAGAGATTTATTTATACTGCATTCAGTAGCTTGGTATGATACGTGTGTTGAGCCTTTGGGAAGAACTTCAAGATCTTGGTGCTGGGGTGGGACAAGGGAAATTGTAGGACCAATTGGACTACGTCCAGCCTTGTGAGGAATATTTGGTTTTTCTGTTAAAAAAGAAAGCTAGCTGTGTGGAAGGTTTGGAAAAGGAGTTGGACTGCATAGGTCACTTGGGTCGCTAAGAATTCTTTTTCTTTCAACTGGGGTACAAGGCGTTTGAGGGAAGCCACAATGGGGTTTCAAAAGACCCAGAGAAGGAGTAAGGTTTACTTTTGATTTAGTTGAGCAATCAAGGCATATCCAGGAATTACTCCAGTTTGTAATATCTATCCTGGCACACCTTTTGGCCCCTGTGTGGAACCAAGAGTCACAATTAGCACATTTAATTGAGTGAGATGTAACTTGTAGTCTGCAATTTGGACAATATTGTTTTGTTTTGCCATTTGATCATGCCAAGGTCAACAATCATGGAATGTTTCTGGTACAGTAGCTTTGAGATATGTTGACAGGTTGATATATTGACAGGTTGAATATGTTGACATGGATAAGGTCATCAATGCCTACTGTATCTTCGTTAAAAAAAACAAATTTTCAGTGATATGTATTTCATAACAACACAAATACAAGCTGAGGTAAAACAAACCAAACAAATTGAAAATGATAGCAGTGATTTTTGCCATGGATAAGGTCATCAATGCCTACCATACATTTGAAAATGAAAAACCTGGACAAAATAAATCGTTGGAAGAAAAAGACGTTTTTATCCCACCACCTGAACAATCAAAAGAAACAAGGGTTTGACAATATGTCTTTTATAGTGACAAAAGACAAACCAAAGCACAAGAAGAAGGTTTTGTCCCAGTGAACAATTAAAAGAAACAAAGGTTTGGCAATACATCTTTCATAATGACAAAAGACAAGCCAAAATAAAAGTTGAAGGTCTTTTAAAAAATTAATGTAATTTTACAAATGCACTACTTTTAATTTAAGTTCCATTTGGACGTCATGACATCAAGAAAAGGCTCAAATTGCCTGTGTTTAGAAGACAAGCAACAGTGAGAATCCATATATAGAAGCCTGCCATGTGCTGAGGACTGGGACCCAGCAGCAAAGCTGCTGGTGTCCTATATATATATATATATATATATATATATATATATATATATATATATATATATATATATATATATATATATATATATATATATATATATATATATATATATATATATACAAGGCGTGTTTTTTAAGTAAAGTCCATTTGAACACAAGTTCACAGCAAAAGATTATTTCAAAAAATTAAATTTATTTTCAGAAAGTAAATACTTTACTCTATTTTTTCGGCATAGTTGCCAAGTTTTTTCGAACATTTATCATACCTCTTAACTAATTTTAAAATAAAAACTCTTTATAAAAACTTGCTGCTAGCTCAAGTAACCAAGATTTCACTGCTGTTTTTACATTGTCATCATCATTGTAATGGTTGCCACAGTGGCAAACAGTTGAACTGGAGACAAAATATAGGTTTTGCATATGATGTCCAAATCAGGGCAACAGAACATGGAATGGAAATGGATGCACTCCCCTGAAAAGTTGAAGACAGAATAGACTCTCTTCCAGCACAAAATCATTGCGTTGGTGTTTTGGAAACGGCATGGTGTTGTTTTGGTTGACTTCATGTAACAGGGAACCACTGTCAATGCAGAAGCCTAATGCTAAACCCTCAGAAAGCTCTGCAGAGTGATTAAAAAACAAAACAAAAAACTTGTCTTTATTCATGATGGAAAAAAGAGAATTGTCCTTCTTCATGACAATGCAAGACCTTCCATTATTTGTCAGGCCCACAATTTGTTAGATAGGTTTGGCTGGGAAGTTTTAGACCACCCATGATACAGCCCTGATCTTGCACCGTGTGGTTTTTCCACCTCAAGCAGTGGCAGCCATTACAATAATAATGGTGACGTAAAAACGGAAGTGAATTCTTGGTTATCGAAACAGGTAGCAAGTATTTATACCGAGGTTACTTTAAAATTAGTCAAGAGGTATGATAAGTGTTGCAACAAACAATAAACTTGGCAATTATGCTGTTAAATAGAGTAAAGTATGTACCTTTTGAAAGTAAATTTACTTTTTTTAAATAATCATTTGTTCTGTACTTATGATCAAATGGACCTTAATTAAAAAACCCGCCTCATATATTAGGCAAAGGTGAATGGGTTTAGAGACCCAGACCCAGAGACCCTGGGTTTATTGAAGAAAGATAATCAGTAAGAATGAAATCGTCCTTCTTCATGACAATCCAAGACTTGACACTGCTGGCCAGACCTGTAATTTGTTGGACAGTTTTGGCTGGGAAGTTTTAGATCACCCATAATATAGTCCTCATCTTTCGACGAGAGATTACCATCCGTTTCTCCACCTCAAGGAACACCTCAGCAGCAAACGTGACAGTGATGATGACGACGTAAAAACGGAAGTGAATTACTTGTTAGCGGAACGGGTGGGAAGTTTTTATACAGAGGTTACTTTAAAATTAGTTGAGAGGTATGATAAGTGTTCCAACAAACTTGGCAACTATGCTTTTAAATAGAGTAAAGTATGTACTTTTTGAAAATAAATTTACTTTTTCCAAAAAATTGGTGAAAGCACAATCTTCGGTAGTCTATCTCTCATCCAGAAAAGATAGCCTAGCCATTTAACATTTGTTTTATTATAGCCTTGGACAGTGGGATCAAACCACATTTTTTGTATAGCTTATTGTTTGTTGCATGGTTAGTCAAAAGAGTACCTAAATCTTCCTCATTTTTCCCAAGTACCCATGTTTTTAGAACCATACTTGACCATTGTCAGTACTGTTGTATCCACTATTTTGATTGTAGTTTGTAGACCTATCTTCCTGTTCTTATTAGCGTTTTTCAATGCCAACAAGAACACCTGCACCTTGATTGTTCTGTGTTTCACATCTCTGTTTCTTCTATTATTTTGACTTGTATCTTACTACTTATTGTTAAGTAAACATTGTTATCAAATATATATTATTCAAAATCGTGGTTTCGATTGACAAACAGCTCTTTCTACCTAGCCTTTATAATTATGAGCAGCTTGATTTTATCTGTAACTCAAAAGAAATGGACATGCAGCATGCTCATACCAAATGTAATTGAATATCAAATTTTTCATGGCAAGTTTTTCATGGTTTCCTGCACAAGAACTAAAATGTTGAATTGCACTTTAAATTCTACACCAATTTTGAGTAATCAGTAAAAAAAAAACTTTTCATCCATATTTTTGCACATTATTTTTTAAATAATAATTTTAATAATAAATCACCATCTTTAGAAAATAATTATCTGTGTAAGATCAGAAACATGATTATAATATCGATTCTAATTAGAAAATGGCATTTTGGCATTTGGGAAGAGGATTAGAGTATAGGAACTGGGAACAATTCAATCCTTACAACATGCAGGATTCAACCTGTCACCCTTTGATAGGAATGCACAGCTTTATCTACTACGTCATCGCAAGGTTAGGTTAGATAATATTTCTTTTATAACTTTATTGATTTACATTAATCTGTAAAATTTTTATGGCTTATGTACATGTTTTAACTAGGATGAAAGTGAATAGGTAACATAATGCCTTTTTTTTTTATCTTCTTTCCTACTTTAATAATTTCTTTGAATGAACTTTGTCATTGAACTCTCTCTGAAAGAAATCTAGTGAACATACAAGAATCTCGTTATTTTGTGAATGACCCGAAAGTTATTTTTTTTGTAAATTATATAATTTCAACTTTAATGCTTTAATATTTCTTCTGATGGCGGTTGCTGTACATTGGTCAGAATGTCTAGACCTTTGTACCTGTTTTAAAATCCTAAATATATAGATTTATCCCCATTTGAATGTTTATTTTTTTTGTCAAAAAAAGACAATGTTGTTTGAGAAAAGGAAACCTGACTTAGGTGTTACCTTAAAAAGTACATATTATGTATAGGGAAATTAGATCAACCAAGTATACAAATATAAAATCAACATTTCATTTACAATTAGAAGACACAGTAGACTTTGCCGTCTTCATTCAAAATTTATTTTACATTAAGATAATATTAAAGACGAAAATATACATCAAGACTTTGAACGAACTTTGTCATTGAACTCTCTCTGAAAAAAATCTAGTGAATATACAAGAATCTCATTATTATGTGAAAGTTAATTTTTTCGCAAATTATGTAATTTCAACTTTAATGCTTTATCATTTCTGCTGATGGTGGTCGTGATACATTGATTGATACTTTTGTACCTGTATCGATACATTGATCGATAATATCTATACTTTTGTACCTGTTTTAACATTCTAATTAAATAGATTTATCCCCATTTGAATGTTTAGTTGTTCGTCAAAACAAGGAAGTGTAGTCTGAGAAAAGGGTTCGAAAATTGACCTATGGCTATTACCTGATTTCGACATTTTTTTGTGTGGCCTCTTGTTCATCAACACTTCTAACTGGGGCTTGGGAAACAAAGAAACGAAGTCAAGGCAGTATCCGGTGGGATTGAATTTTTTTTTACTGATTTTAGATATATCAGTTTCATCAAGTTTAATCTTACCCATCAAAAGTTACGAGGCTGAGAAAATTTGTCTTATTTTCGAAAAAAGGAAAAACACAATCTAAAATTCATAGTATCTTAATAAAAATAAAACCATCAGATTCAGCATATCAGAGAATTTCAATCTAGAGGTTTCAAGCTCCTATCTGCAAATATATGAAATCATTTTTGCCAGAAGAAAGATCACGGGTGCGTGTTTGTTTGTTGTATTTTTTCAGGGGCGATTGTATAGACCCAGTGGTCCTAGAATGTCCCCAGAGGACTCAATAGAACGAAAATTAAAACTTCTAGTGCCTTTTTAATTAAAAAACAAAATTTAACAAAATTAAAAAATTTAATACTTTTGGTCTCTCGGTTCGCTGCAACTGAAGACTGTACTAGCCCAACGGTCAACTGCTTGGAGTGAATCTTTTTCGGGGGGTCCTTAAAGCTTGTTAAGACGAGCCCGCCGGGTTCAAAACACCCAGTACTAGCAGCCGCAGGCGTAATATCGGCAACACCACAGTCGATCCCGAATGCCTAGGCAAGTATGCGCTGGTCCTGACCGAGTTCAGACTAAGGAAATCCAAGGTTCTCTTTCAACTACTGTATTAACTGAAAATGCAAGGCAAGCACGAGACAACCAATAACATTTATAAAAGCGCCTAACAAAATCTAAACCACGCTTAATGAAGACTTATATCCTTTTGATTGCAGTATAGTTAGACGACAAATGACTAAAAAACAAGCGCCAAGGCTAGAAAACTTTACTTTTATACTCTCCCAAAAACCCACGTTTTTCCAGCCAGGTACTTTTCTGTGGTTAAATGACTTGCGCCGAACTGGCTAAAACTCAGTAAAAATTTATTAATTAAATTTTTGGAAAGGAATATTTTTTTAACATTTAATCAATAACAGTTTACATTCATTTAGTTATACTTATTACAAAGATTGTGTAACAAAACTGCATTTTTATGTACAAGCTTGATGAATGGACGTCCTGAAATTGATTGCCAAAAACAGCTATAAGGAGGATGAGAAAAGTAGTAGCTCTAAAGAAACGTCAGGCTTAAAAGACGTTTTAAGTAAGAGGCAACCAAGCTCAATAGTAACCTAAAATTTTAACTTTACTTTCCATACCGCTTCTTTCGTACTGATTTTTTTTTTTTTTTTTTTTTTTTTTTTTTTTTTTTTTTTTTTTTTTTTTTTTTTTTTTTTTTTTTAAGAAGAAAACCTTATAAAAAATCTTTATGGGTCATCTAGAGCTGTTCTTAAATATATCCAGGTTTTCGTAACATAAAGAAGCGAATAGTCCTCAAGTTTAAAGATACAAAATTTGTGATTTCCATTCGTATGATAACGATAAACAAAATAATGGCTTAAATACAATCAAATAAACTATTTTTTTTACTGCTAGTGTCTACTTTATCTGACATGAAATGGATATATTTTTAGGTCCCCCTCACCAGAACTTCTCCAAATAGCACCCTACTTAGTTATTGATCATCTGAGGGACCATCCCAATCCGTCACAAAAATTGTTTTTTACTAAATTATTTAGGACTACTAACAATAGTATTGTGGATCAATGACGAGTTCATAGACTTAAAAAAAATGTGTTCTGAAAAAGTGTGACATTTTTATTTATCAAACAGTTCGTGGTAACGAACTGTAGTAAGGAGCGACCCGGCTTAATAGTAACCAAAACTCTAAAAAATTGAATTTTGATATCAATAGCTACATCAAAAGAATTGCATTTTAATGCTGATTTCAAATATATAAGTTTCATCAAGTTTACTCTTACCCATCAAAAGTTACGAGCCTGAGAAAATTTGCCTTATTTAGGAAAATAGGGGGAAACACCCCCTAAAAGTCATAGAATCTTAACGAAAATCACACCATCAGATTCAGCGTATCAGAGAACCCTACTGTAGAAGTTTCAAGCTCCTATCTACAAAAATGTGGAATTTTGTATTTTTTGCCAGAAGACAAATCACGGGTGCGTGTTTATTTGTTTGTTTGTTTTTTTTTTGTTTTTTTTTTCTTTTCCCCAGGGGTTATCGTATCAACCAAGTGGTCCTAGAATGTTGCAAGAGGGCTCATTCTAACGGAAATGAAAAGTTCTAGTGCCCTGTTTAAGTGACCGAAAAAATTGGAGGGCATCTAGGCCCCCTCCCACGCTCATTTTTTTCCCAAAGTCAACGGATCAAAATTTTGAGATAGTCATTTTGTTCAGCATAGTCGAAAACCATAATAACTATGTCTTTGGGGATGACTTACTCCCCTACAATCCCTGGGGGAGGGGCTGCAAGTTACAAACTTTGACCAGTGTTTACATATAGTAATGGTTATTGGGAAGTGTACAGACGTTTTCAGGGGGATTTTATTTTGTTTGGGGGTGGGGCTGAGGAGAGGGGGCTATGTTGGAGGATCTTTCCTTGGAGGAATCTGTCATGGGGGAAGAAAAATTCAATGACAAGGGCGCAGGATTCTCTAGCATTACTATAAGAAAACAATGAAAAATAAACATGAAAACGTTTTTTCAAATGAAAGGAAGAAGTAGCATTGAAACTTAAAACGAACAGAGATTATTACGCATATAAGGGGTTCTAAAAATACTTTAGCATAAAGAGCGAGGTATTTAGGAGGAGATAAATACCTTGCTCTTTATGCTAAAGTATTTTTAGTAATTTCAACTATTTATTCTACGGCCTTTCTGATTCAGGGGTCATTCTTAAAGAATTGGGACAAAACTTACGATTTAGTGTAAAAAGCGAGGTATTAACGAGGGTACAAACCCCCTCGTATACATAATAAAAATATAAGGTTATGAAAGTTTGTTACGTAAGTTAATTCTTAAGTTACGTATATTTTTTACTAATAAAAACGTTCGTTAAAAATTAAAAGTTCTAGTTGCCTTTTTAAGTAACCGAAAAATTGGAGGGCAACTATGCCTCCTTCTCCACCCCTTATTTCTCAAAATCGTCTGATCAAAACTAAAAGAAAGCCATTTAGCCAAAAAAAAGAATTAATATACAAATTTCATTTTAATAATTTATGTGCGGAGAGCCAAAACCAAACATGCATTAATTCAAAAACGTTCAGAAATTAAATAAAAAAAACTAATTTTTTTAGCTGAAAGTAAGGAGCGACATTAATACTTAAAACGAACAGAAATTACTCCGTATATGAAATGAGTTGTCCCCTCCGCAATCCCTCGCTCTTTACGCCAAAGTTTGTCTCTTTGCCACAATTCTACTTTTTAAAACAATTAAAAGCTTTAGCGTAAAGAGCGAGGGATAGCGGAGGGGACAACTCATTTCATATACGGAGTAATTTCTGTTCGTTTTAAGTTTTAATGTCGCTCCTTACTTTCAGCTAAAAAAATTAGTTTTTTTTATTTAATTTTTCTACAGTCCTCCTCGGGCATTTTATTTTGGGCCTGCATGAGTACTTTCCCAGTCCTTTTTGTTCATATCCTGGTATAAATTATGGTTATACTATATAGCGCATAAATAGTCTTGGTGACTCGGAAGGGCTTATCGTTTAAGTGTTTCGTTTCAATAATGGTATAAAAATATTGTGAGACAACATAAAACATAACAAATAATGTTAAACCTGGAATGGACATATTGAGTGAAACTTCTCTTGGGAAGAGACTGAGTGCTATTCTATTAAGCCTCTTTGTATGGTACACTATATGGACATCCACTTGCAAGGTGTGTTTGAGATCCAACACAGGCTGTTGAATGGCAATATTTGTAAGCTTTCCAAGCCAACTGGCTGTATGCTATAAAGAAGTAGATGAAAGTTGCTTGGATAATATTTGATTGATCTCTGTTGGTGACACTGTGGTAGCTTGTTGGGGTAGTGATGGAAAAGTGTGAAGCGATGAGATTTGCTTGACATTTTTTTTTTTAGAAAGGCACCTACAGCTAGTGATATTAATGACGGGGGTCAGTGGCGTGACTCTGTAAGCTTAGCCAGAGTCGACCCAGCTCTAAATGGGTACCTGGAGAAATCTGGGGAAGGTAAACAGGAAGGGTGTGCGAAAGCACAGGTTGGCTGGCCCCCAACCCCCCATTGCACTTCCTGGCTGAAGGGCCAAGAAACGGAGATCAGCGCCACCGGTACGGACTGTAAAGTCTAATGCCGTATCCTTTTTTTTTACAATAGAACAGTAAATTATGGTCTGGTAAAAATAAAAATAAAAAACAGAACAAACAAAATTCAGAAAAGATGGTGATGACAGAGTAAACATAGGCCATGCCTTAAAGTTTTCTGTGTGATATCTCTATCTTTAAGATTATGTCAGAACCACCACAATTACTTACATGAACCAGTTATGTTGAAAGTAAAACTCGTGCAATTATTACTAAATTATTTGCAAAAAATATGCTACAACAATGGCATCCAAATTAGTATTCATAGCCTTTTTGGAAAGAATCTTGGAAGGAGATTTTAACAAAATCCTAGGTTATGCAAAAAAAGGTAAAAAAAACCTCATATTTCTTGTTGTGAAATTTCATCATCACAAAATTTGGCCATAAAAATAATTTTAGGAATAAACTATTTTTCTTTCAGGTATCTGTTTGTCAGTTGTGTAGTCTAAACCCTATTTACAATTGCTAATTGCTAAATTGGAAAATGCAAAGCAACCAGGAAACAAATAACAGGCTTTCAGCATCTGACATTGATGCCCTTGCTCGATACTTTGTGGGGAATAATACTAGATTAAGAGAGAATATTGTGATTCCGAGAACTTGTGGCCCAGTTGCCATAAAAACCAATGATGAAAAGAGAGTGGAGATGGTGTTTGAAAGCTGCCCCTTCAAAGCTTCAGTGTCTTTTGTTTTAGGCAAGTATATTAGTGGACAATTTTACATAATATTACTATTTATTTAATAAATAGTTTAATTTCAATTTAATAAATTAATATTACTATTATTTAAAATAATATTTGGACAAGTATAATACATAAACTTACAACCAATAGAAGTGCATTGATGGACTGAAAACTAAATGTTCTGAGCTTAGTTTGTGGCGAAAAGGAAGAAAAAAAGCAAAAAATATGAAATATATGAAATATCCTGTATGAAATTGTTAACCTATATGAAATAATTATGAAATATATGAAACAATCACTCCTATGAAACATGAAATATATATTTCAAGGTTCAAAACAGTCTATATGAAATAATAACCTATATGAAATAATTAACCTATGAAATATATATATGAAAAATATGAAATATCAGAATTCACTCAAAAGTCACCATCAAGAATGGACATAACTTTAGAATTTTGTAATATCTTTGGTTGATAATATTTCATTTCCTAAAAAGTTAGTGATCTATGGATACATTTTTCTGTTGCCAATGACCTAAAACCAAGTTTGCAGTGGACCTGGAGAGAAAGAATTTCCTTAAAAATAATGGCGTAATAGACGCAGTCGTTAGAAAGAGTTGAAGTAGAACTTTCAACTACTGCAGGAAGAATGGTTTTTCTAGTCCACTGTTGAGTTTCTCCTAGAAAAGATGGAGATATACTTTGACAAATCAATCAAACTTTGCTGAAGCTAAAAGAGATTTTATTTGTAAGTCAATTTAATAGCTAATTGAAGAAGAAACCATAATCCTGGATATGAATTTGATAGATGACAGATTGGAATTTATAAACATTCCCAATTTAGCTGTTATAAGGATTCAGAGATGTAGTTAGTTTCATTTTTTTTGGAGGGGGGTGGAGCAGGGGTTAAGCCTTCTATTTTATTTTACATTCCCCTTTTTATATATCATAAGCTTCAAAGTGGAAAAGTTGAATCTATATATTTATTTTTCTGTTGGAGGGCTGGTTTTTCGTGGTTGCAGCAGTAGCTCCAGTCTTTGTAAAGAGCAAACGGTTCTGAAAATAAAAGATGATGATTTTAATTCAATGAAATAAATTTCTGATAATTTCAAAAGAGTCTGAAACCTCTTTAAAATTACTTCAAATCTAAAAAAAAATAGTAGACCACTGATATTACCATCGTCATAAGCTTTCAACTGGAGCCTTAGTCTAAAACCTTGATCAACAGGAAAAATCATATTTCTTCATAAGTAGCTCTGACGCATCTCCTTTTTGTTTGTTTTTTCCCCAGGAGTGATTGTTTTGAACCAGTGATTGTAGAATATTGGAAGAGGTCTCATTTGAACAAAATACCAATACTTAATACTTTATAATCAACAAAAGAAATTGAACCACAACTACAAAACACTCTTTCCTCCTATTTTGTGCGAAAAATATCAATTTTTGCTCAAAGAGGTTCAAAAAATAGGAGAATGAAAATTCATAGTTTGTCAATCGATTTTTTATGCTTTTAAAACTTTAACGTAAGGTTTAAAGTTCATAATCTTGAAAATTGAGGAAACTTGTGTCTTAGCATGGATTCTTTTATTGTTTTTGGAAAGGAATCAAAATAATGAGGGTGCTCATTTGAATTGAAATTAAAATTTCTTGTGCCTTTTCTAAGTCATCAAAGAGATTGTGTCATTTTTTGCGTGATTTTTGGCCACAGAATAATGAATACGCCAAATAGGCCCAGAATGCATGTGAACGAAAATTTTGACGCAGGCTACTCAATCAAATGAAAACTATTTAAATGTTGCACGTCAAATTCTCCTATCTATCCCTCCCATGAGTATCATACTTCTCTTGCCGATTTCTGTTTAATTTGTCATTGTATGCACACTTCAGGCAATATTTATCAACCAGGACTTATTTTTTCGGAAGTATATTTCTCCAACTCTTACAACTTTCTTGCTTTTCTTGAATTTTTAATATCATGAGCTTTATTTGTCTTAGTATTAACACATATATGCAAAGGATTCTTGGAGGAGGGGGGGGGTAGAATAAGATGCATTTTCAGTTCAGTTTATTAACATCAAAAATAAATGGACAACAATAACTATCTACCCCTACAAGGCTCCATGGCCCGAGGGCTATATGCCATTTTTCAAATAAAAGAGACAAATGCGGAATTTTCAGGAACCAATTTTTTTTTCTTTTGCTATTTTGGTACACTATGACTGGTTTTTTTTGCCACTTTCTTAAATTCTCTCCCTAAAGGACTTGTTTCATAACCCTAAGGTGCAAAATTAGACTGATTTTTTTTTAAGGAACAACATCATATATGTAAGCTGTGATCTTTTTGCTAGTTTTTCAGATACTAATCTTAGTGACTAAACCTTGCATATGGTATACAAATGTAATGATGCTTAAGGACATTGCTTTGATAATGATTACATTTTATACGCAACTTTCAAAGCATAAGGACAACTAAGTGCAGTTTTTTGTTTTGTGCTTTTTGAAAAGTCTTCATCAAACAGTTCGTGGTAACGAACTGCAGTAAGGAGCGACCCGGCTCAATAGTAACCAAAACTCTAAAAAATTGAATTTTGATATCAATAGCTACATCAAAACAATCGCATTTTAATGCTGATTTTAAATATATAAGTTTTATCAAGTTTAGTCTTACCCATCAAAAGTTACGAGCCTGAGAAAATTTGCATTATTTAAGAAAATAGGGGAAACACCCCCTAAAAGTCGTAGAATCTTAACGAAAATGACACCATCAGATTCAGCGTATCAGAGAACCCTACTGTAGAAGTTTCAGGCTCCTATCTACAAAAGGTGGAATTTTGTATTTTTTGCGTGTTTATTTGTTTTTTTTTGTTTTTTTTTCTTTTTCCCAGGGGTCATCGTATCGACCAAGTGGTTCGAGAATGTCGCAAGAGGGCTCATTCTAACGGACTTGAAAAGTTCTAGTGCCCTTTTTAAGTGACCAAAAAAATTAGAGGGCATCTAGGCCCCCTCCCACGCTCATTTTTCCCCAAAGTCAACGGATCAAAATTTTGAGATAGCCATTTTGTTCAGCATAGTCGAAAACCATAATAACTATGTCTTTGGGGATGACTTACTCCCCCACAATTCCTGGGGGAGGGACTGCAAGTTACAAACCTTGACCGGTGTTTTCTACATATAGTAATGGTTATTGGGAAGTGTACAGAGGTCTTCAGGGGGATTTTATTTTGTTTGGGGGTGGGGCTGAGGGGAGGGGGCTATGTTGGAGGATCTTTCCTTGGAGGAATCTGTCATGGGGGGGGGGAGAAAAATTCAATGAAAAGGGCGCAGGATTTTCTAGCATTACTATAGGAAAACAATGAAAAATAAACATGAAAACGTTTTTTCAAATGAAAAGAAGGCATAGCATTGAAACTTACAACGAACAGAGATTATTACGCATATGAGGGGCTCTAAAAATACTTCAGCATCAAGAGCGAGGTATTTAGGAGGAGATAAATACCTCGCTCTTTATGCTAAAGTATTTTTAGTAATTTCAATACCTCGCTCTTTATGCTAAAGTATTTTTAGTAATTTCAACTATTTATTCTACGGCCTTTCTGATTCAGGGGTCATTCTTAAAGAATTGGGACAAAACTTACGATTTAGTGTAAAGAGCGAGGTATTAACGAGGGTACAAACCCCCTCGTATACATAATAAAAATATAAGATTATGAAAGTTTGTTACGTAAGTTAATTCTTAAGTTACGTATATTTTTTTACTAATAAAAACGTTCGTTAAAAATTAAAAGTTCTAGTTGCCTTTTTAAGTAACTGAAAAATTGGAGGGCAACTAGACCTCCTTCTCCACCCCTTATTTCTCAAAATCGTCTGATCAAAACTAAGAGAAAGCCATTTAGCCAAAAAAATAATTAATATACAAATTTCAATTTAATAATTTATGTGCGGAGAGCCAAAACCAAACATGCATTAATTCAAAAACGTTCAGAAATTAAATAAAAAAAATTATTTTTTTTAGCTGAAAGTGAGGAGCGACATTAAAACTTAAAACGAACAGGAATTACTCTGTATATGAAATGGGTTGTCCCCTCCGCAATCCCTCTCTCTTTACGCTAAAATTTGACTCTTTGCCACAATTCTACTTTTTAAAACAATTAAAAGCTTTAGCGTAAAGAGCGAGGGATTGCGGAGGGGACAACCCATTTCATATACGGACTAATTTCTGTTCGTTTTAGGTTTTAATGTCGCTCCTTAGTTTTTATCATCTTTTTAGTTTACCCTTATAGAATTATTTTTGCTTCCTGATCTCTTTTTAACACTTCCATAGTAGCGATGTCTTCCGTAATAATGGTGATATTTGAAAGCGGTTCTAATTTACTTTACTTTATCCTCTGCTTCTCTAGAACATTAGCAAAACTGGGAATTTAGCCATAGATCACCGAATTCATGTTTCGTTTTTCAGGTGGTGGCCTTGGGGCTGCTTTAGGATTGTTTACTGCAAGTGTAAATCCACAAATAACAGGAATAGATGGCAAAAATCAAACCGTAAAAGAAATTTTTAGAGACATGAGGCATTCAACTGTGAGCTATGCGAAAAACTTTGCTGTTCTTGGTCTAATATTTTCTGGAATTGAATGCACAGTAGAATCGGTAAGTAGGAAAATTCACACCGGTCACCATTTTCTCGTTGATTTACTTTTACGGGAGTAGTGTCACAAATGAAACCCTACCGTTTACGGAGTTTTAGAGGCTAATAGACCCATTCTTATTTGTGGTAATTTCTGTCCGTTTGAAGTGTGACTTGATTATCTATTTTAATTTCTGTTCATTTTGAGTTTCGTATATTCATTCATAGTAATTAAAGATAAAATATCCATTTCCGAAAAAGGTATCACAAGCTCAGAGGGTACCAGATTTGCTTCATGTGTAAAAAAAAGGGAAAAAACCTAGCAAAAATATCTTAAAACCCCAAGCAATAAATAAATAAATTAAAAATAAAATATAACATAAGAAAACGTATGTGAAACGGTCAACACACAACAAACGATCCAATACATTTCAGAATGGTAAAATAAATTATTAATTACGACATACGAAAAATTAGGCTATGTCAAACATTTTATTAAACAAGTTTTTGTACAAAGAAAAAATCTCAATTAAAAAATTTTACTGGTTCCAGTGGACCCCCTTCAGCCACATTTATACCATATTTCCAAAACTCGACAAAAATGTGGAAATCAGATCTACCTATGGAAATTTGCTTTGTGGCTGAGTTCCAACCACGAATTAAAAGTTATCGAGAAAAAAGTGAGAATTGATTGGTTGATTAATAAACTGAATGTGCAGTGAATGGTTGTTAAAATGTAAGATTGACCAATCAGAAAATTATGTCCATTCAACTTAATTTTTTTGACATCGCTATCAAAAGCTTTCTCGCAATTACCACCAGTCCAGTATATTTTTCGGGTATTTCTGCCTTCAACCAAAATGTTTGATACCCTCTTTTAAATTTCACCTTCACCTCCTCATTAGTGCTAAGATCGAGTAGTTCCTCTTGTAATATAACATTGCCCAAATCCGTTTCATGAAATAGATTTATGATCCATGGAGTAATTTCTATCGTCAGAATATCTTCAAATCTGGTTTTGAAGTCATCATGCGGGGCGATTAAGTGTTGAATGCATGTCTGAATATCCTCATCAAGGCATTCTACCTGTAACAAGTTTAAAAACTGAGAGAATATGCGCTTAATAATTTTTGCTTCATATATTTCAATTTTCCAAGAAAAGCTGAAATTAAACCCTTTGTTTTTATTAAATTAAGTCTCGCCTCGTAATTTTAAGCTAATGTCATTAAAGTTTCTTAAACATTCTGTCAAATACGCGATGTTTGCTTTCGGATTGATCAGGTTTTCTCTTAAATCTGGATTTTTACTTTCCAGAAACTCTAATACTGATTCAAAAATTGAATAACATATCTTGTTAAACATGCACTCTTCTATAACCAGCGTACTTTTGTGTAGAATTGTACACAGCAGCGGCGCAACACACAGTGCAACAGCGTACAATTGTGAAAATAAATGCGTGTTCAATGCATTGCTTCTTATTTTGTTAACTACATTAATCACAAATTGAAGTGATAGGTGCAATTTCTCACTCAAATTTTTTGCTAATAGATCTTGTCATTGAATTACACATTGAATTGCAGTTACCTCTGGTATAATTCGTTTAAGATTGCTTATTAATCCACGATTTTGCCCGACTATGACAGGAACTCCATCTGTTGCCTCCAAAATAACTTCTGTGAGTGCAATCGATTTTTTCTTAAAAAAATCGTTCGGGACAATAAACATAGATTAACCTTTCGTGTCTGTCTTTAAAGTTTTCACGTCTTGGTCCATAGCAAATCAGACATATGCCAATAATAATGCTTCATGATCAGGTAAGATTGACTTGTCCATTTGAATAGAAAAATAAGTTTTTTGCAGGTAATTACATAAGAAACTTAATAACATAAGAAACTAACTACATAAGAAACAAATGAGCTCAATATCAGAGCTCATTTCATCAATACGTCTTTGTACAGTGTTGATACTAAAAGGAATTCTTGGAAAATAGTGTCACTTGTTTTTTTCAAACAGAGTGGAATATTACGAGAGGTATCATCCGCGGTGAGGTTTAACCTGAATTTATCGCGTTCGGATGAGTCATAATGCTAGTTTCTATAAAAAAAGGAAATAAATTGCTATTTGAAGTTTTAAAACTTTAAGGTTCAACAAACAAACTACTTTAAACCTAGATCATTCAAACTTCATATTTTTTTTTCTTTTCAGACTAAAAAGAAAGGAAAACTAGCCGGACTTTTCTAAAGAACCTTTTTTTTCTTTGTAGGGTCCTTTTTATACGTACTACGGTCAACCCATTTGAATAAACAAGAAGGAATCATTAAAAAATCGTTTTGAAAAAAAAATGTCTTCTACATTAAACCATTTTCTTCAAGGCACTGTCTTGATCGAAAACAAAAGTCCGAAAGTAACACAGACTCAAATCTGAATTATTTTAAGCGTTCAGGTCCTTACCTAAATCAAAATACAACAAGAAGGTTAAGCTTATTCAAAAGGATCCTGAGATGAAATTGCCACCTAAAACTACGACCTCAAAGCTAAAGCAATCTCCAGAAGGTGATCGTGTCGAATTGTCGAATGGAGATTTGTGCAGAACAGTTTTTAAAACCTCTTCAACAGCGGGTAAAATTAACTGTTCTCCAATGGTGTTCTGTTTTTCAGATTTCGCTATAAGTAATGAGATATTGTAAAGTGCTTGCAAGTCACCATCGTTTCTTACATAACATACTGTTATGTTATAACATACTGTTATTACAGTAAACATACTGTGTCTCTCTTTTCATTTTTTTCCCTTGAATTTTATAAAATACTCCAAATCTTTATCTATTTTATCAGGATGACACCTTCTTAGATGATCTTCGAGCTTCGATGGTTTCATAGAGTCAATAATTACTCAAAGCTTTGTTGCATAAAAGGCATATGGGCAGCCGCTTGTCTGCTTTTGATGGTAGAAAACCAGATTTTAAATAGTCAACAATTTATTGTTGATAATTCTTCTTGGGTTCAGCCATGTTTCGTATCAATTACCTACCTATACATTAAAAAATATTGTTTTAATAAATTTATGGCGGTCTTACTTAAAAGTATACGGCTATTTGAACAGAAAAGGAACAACGGAAATTATAAATTAATTATTGCAATGAAATAAACAAAGAAACGTCAGCGAACTGATTCGTTATCTTAAAAGCAGTAAATCGCTAAAATCAATAATAGTTTTATGAAAACGATTGAGCTGATTTCATTTTTTGTTTTTACGTGTAAAATAAACCGTTAAATAATAAATTACAAGTATGAAGTTATAGCATACAGGCAGCTGATTACATACTTTTTCCGACACTGACAAACACAAACATCGATTCACTGTACTTTTCTTTTCAAAAACTCGGAAAAAAATGAGAAACGTAAATCCTTAGCATTCGTATTTATATTGGTGAAGAATCAAACAAGTTCATGCAAGATCGCAAGCACATTCACTACAAGTCATATTTCGTCCCTTTGCACGTCAAGAAGCGTTGTGGAAGGCGGTGACAGCAGCGGCAGTGCTTTACTAGTCTTGATATGTTGTAGTGAATATAAAATTGCAATTTTTTTCAAGTAACAGTTGCTGAACTTCTTAAAATAATATTTGTATATATCAATAGGTGAAGTCAAGCCATTTCAGTTATTCACTATCGAAACCAGATAAAATTTTGTGGATCCCCTTTTACTAATTGTGGACACCATTTTTTTACTGCAACATTTTTTTACTGTTAACATTTGGTTGTCGTGACTTCTAGTCATATTGCAAGAAGTACTATTCCAACTGACTTGGCTGAAATTCACCCTAGGAACCACGAGAAGGGAGATAGCACCTACACTGCCTTCATTAAGCGCGCTGCAACATAAAATTCATGACTGTTGGAACGGTTGATTGAGACGTAGTTGTTCTGCTCATCGTAAAGTACTTTCTTATTGGGGTTGATAAGCTGTACGTAGCCTACGGCCAAAGGAAGAGTTTCCGCTACATTCCTGTTCACGACATAGCAACTGCACTTGGCGAAGAAAAGGCGCAGTCACTGCTTTTTTCCATACTCTAAGTGGCTGCCACACTTTGTTCGCATTCCTGTGACATGACAAAGGAGGGTTTTGAAAGTATGAGAAGTGCAGAGTGCCATGACACAGGTCTTCAGCCGCCTGTCTTCTTCTCTTCAAGAGCTCACTGAAAACGACTTTGCACATATTGAAAAGTTCGTTGTGCCTGTGTATGACAGATCCAGTGGGAAAGAGTCGGTAAGCAAGTTGAGGAAGTATCTGCTGACAAAAATGATCACTCATGGACATACTCCTGCCAACCCAGGATGTGCTAAACTAGCACATTCGGTGCGCTTACATTCAAGTCTAGATGTGGTCCACTTCTTATCTTGCCATTATTCCCGAAAAGAACCCCAACGATTACGGATAGGAAACGACTAGCAATGGGCTCCCCGATGGTCAACCCTGCCCCAAGCTTCTGTCGCCTGTCGACAGCTTATACGATGCAGATGCAAAAAGCAATACTCTGGGCGCTGCAACTGCAAGAGCAGCTCAAAGTTATGTTCTTGTCACTGGTCCTGCCAAGTGTAATGAATTTTTATGTAATATGTATTTTAATGTCCCTTTTAGATCCACTTTCTTTTTCGACACCACTTGACTCTTGGTATTTCAAACCGTGTTTCTACCAAATCTGAACTTTCTGTAAAAAGCAGATGAGTTTTGCACTTTTAGCGCACTTTCAGGTATTGCAAATGTGTTATAAATCGATCGCTCGACTTTCCACCTGTGATTATTTTGCTACCCATAATTTGTACTAAATTGCCATTTTTCCCCGAGTTTTTTTTCAAACTTGCCATCAGTTTTACGCTTTTTTCGCGACTTTGAGCGCGCAATATTGCGCTTTGACGCGCAGACTCGAGCCACTGCTTGTAATCTTCAGACTTCTTGTACTCTAAACTATGTTTTTGCCTGTTTTGGTGTTACATGGGATAGGCGCTCCTATTTTGCACTTTCGGCGCTTTTTTCAGCGCTCTACTGCACGCTTCAGAATGATCCTTTACTTTTATATAGCCAGCATTGGAATCGCCATATCTTAAAATGTATATTCAGAGCTTGGCCATACTAAATGCAGAAGATTTGAAATGAAGAGTGGTAGGTCTTTTTTAAGTTTACAAATCAAAATTTTGAGGTCACTATTTTTTTTTTCAGTGCAGTTGAAAGGTCCATAAGTTGTGCCTTAGAGGATGAAACCCCTCCCACACAGCCCTGAGGGCAAGGGCTATAAGTTATAATAGTTGTCCACTATTAATATATGTGGTTTTTATGAATGGAGTGGTCGTATAAACGTCGGAGAGGGCTCATTTGCTTGGAAATCAGAAGTTCTACAGTACTATGAAGTTCAGAAGTACTACAGGGGATATTAGCCGAAAACATAGTTAAAGACACTGTTAACATAAAATGCCGGGTCTAACCATTTGAAGATAATTTCTTGCTTAAAACATCGTTACTAATATTACTCGGGTAACGCAATATTTCAAATTTAGAGGTTGGATTTGGAGTTCCTAAAAGATATCATTGCCACACCCTGATAGATTTTACTCTTTTGGTTTTATTTAGTTTTATATAAATGTATTTAATGTATTCAAATCATTTTTTTCTCGAATTACTATTTGGACACTTGTTCTGGTTACATATATAGGGAAGGGCGTAAAAGCTCTCCTAAAATCCTACTCTAAAGACTTTTGTTGGGGTAAAAAGGAGATTTATTTTCGGGTTGAAGGATGGAGGCTAAATCTGAGGGGGAAAATGACAGGGGAAAATTGAATTTGTTGGAGGGTTATGGGAGTACTACTAGCAAAGTGCAAGTACATTTGTATTGTCCTTTGCCCAATGGCAACAAGAATAGCCCAACGAAAAATGGAGATAGATAAGGGACTTTCACTTCATCAAAAATAATTCTTAGACATTTGAGCTATAGATAAGGAACAGAAATTGACCCAAATCTTTCCATGGATAATTTTATTGGGGTAAAAGCGGCGATTCTTATTGAGGCAAAAAGAAAGGATACGAGTTCTAAGTGAAGGGGTATCACTAGGAAAAAGTAAATCTATTAGGGGATTATAGGACCTCTAGGACAAAGCACAGCTAGATTTTTGTCCTATTTTCTCCAGAGATTACAAAACTAGATCTGCAAGATATAAGGGACTTTTACTCCATAGATGGTGAGTTTTATGCATTTTTTTTTACTAACTCTATTTTTCCCAACAAATCATTGAGAAACCCAACAGGGCAGGTATACTCAGGTATTGACTGTATAAAACAGAAATAAATTCTAAACAGTGGAGTTTGAGACATTTCAACAGCCAAAAGAAGGGAGATTCAGACATTTGCGTGAAGTTGAATCTTTTTAATTCACACTTATTTAAGATTGTACCACCTACTAGATTCAGGGTATTTGCTAAAATTTCAGGGGGTAGAGGGATAAGGCAAGTAATATAATTCTTTCTCTTCGTTTGAATTAATCGTTCATTATTATTGCTGTTAATTTTATGCTAAACATATAGATTTATTGTACTTTTTGTTCCAAGTTTGATTTATTCTGTGACTTTATTTCTATCCTTTTAGGTTTTAAAATCGCTCTTAGAGTTTTTATTTTGGAAAATATTTTTATAAATTAGTATACGTAATTGGCATGCTCAGTAGAACATCTAAAGGAAAAAAATATTTTTTTTTTAGTACCGTGGAAAAACAGATTGGAAAAATGGTACCTATGCTGGGTTTCTAACAGGAAGTTTGTTGGGTCTGAGAGGTATGTATGTCTAGTAACACTTAAAATACAGAAGGCTATACGACTCGAGAATCTAACACCGCAGTACTTGTATAAACCGAACAAATAGGCCAGGAACACCGTAGGATGGCCACCGGGAAGCTGAAAAATGTTGCATAGAGCCATACGATTATATTTGCCTCTATATGGCAACTGTTTTAATGTCACTTGGTATTTACCAAGTGACATATAGCGATCGTAAATTCTGTCGGTCGGTCCGTCTGTCTGTCTGTCTGTCCCGGTTTTGCTACTTTAGGCACTTCCAAGTAAGCCAGGACGATGAAATTTGGCATGCGTATCAGGAACCAGGCCAGATTAAATTAGAAATGGTCGTTTCCCCGATTAGACCATCTGGGAGGGGGGAGTAATGGGGGGACGGTTAAATCAGAAAAATTAGAAAAAATGAGCTATTTTTAACTTACGAACGGGTGATCAGATCTTAATGAAATTTGATGTTTGGAAGGATATCGTGTCTCAGAGCTCTTATATTAAATCCTGACTGGATCCGGTGACACTGGGGGGAGTTGGGGGGGGGACCTAAAATCTTGGAAAACACTTAGAGTGGAGAGGTCAGGATGAAACTTGATGGGAAGAATAAGCACAAGTCCAAGATACGTGACTGACATAACCGGACCGGATCCGCTACCCTTGGTGGATTTGGGGGGGGGGGGGGAGAGTAATTCGTAAAAATTAGAAAAATTGAGGCATTTGTAACTTACGAACGGGTGATCAGATCTTAATGAAATTTGATATTAAGAAGGATCTTGTGTTTTAGAATTCTCATTTAAAATCTCGACCAGATCCAGTGACATTGGGGGGAATTGGAGTGGGAAACGCGAAATCTCAGAAACCGGAAATCTTGGGAAATGCTTAGAGTGGAGAGATCGGGATGAAACTTGATGAGAAGAATAGGCACACGTTATAGATACGTGATTGACATAATTGGAACGGATCCGTTCTCTTTGGGAAAGCTGGGGGTTGTTAATTTAGAAAAATTAGAAAAATTGAGGTATTTTTAACTTAAGAACCGGTGACAGGATCTTAATGAAATTTAATATTTAGATGGAACTCATGTCTCAGAGCCTTTTTAAACCCGACCAGATCTGTTGACATTGGGAGGAGCTGGAGGGGAAACCGGAAATCTTGGAAAACGTTTATAAATGTCGTAGATATGTTATTGACGTAACCGGCTGGATCCACTCTCTTTGGGGGAGTTAGGGGGCGGGGTTCAGTGCTTTAGCGAGTGGTGCTTCTAGGCGTGCTAGGACGATGAAAATTGGTAGGCGTGTCAGGGAGCTGCACAAATTGAATTGATAAATTCGTTTTCCCCGATTCGACCATCTGGGGGGGGGGACTGAAGGGAGAGGAAAAATTAGAAAAATTGAGGTATTTTTAACTTAGGAGTGGGTGATCGTATCTTAATGACTTTGGTATTGAGAAGGACCTCGTGACTCAGAGCTCTTATTTTAAATCCCGACCGGCATTAAGCCTCTGATTTTCCTTTTAAAGCAATCTATTAATTCTTAGAATTTTGCTAGAGCTCATACCATATGAGCTCTTGGCTCTTTTGACCTTGTCACAAGTGCCATATGAGCTCTTAGCTCTTGTTGAGTAACAGACTTGAATATCTTTTCCTGAATAATCGTCAAGCTTCCTACACATACTTGCCATATTTGAACAGATGCCAAGCCTGGCATCCTTTTTTCTTTTTCATGTGAGGTGCTTTAGGTCGTTACACTAATTTGCTTGCCCCCCGCTTTTTTGGTTTAGTTTCCCTTTTAATTCATATGTGTTTTTCGTGTGTTTTATGCTTCGTTCTTTTTTTGTGATTTTTTGGACTTTTTTTAGTGTCCCTTTTAATTTGTAGATATATATGTTTATTTCTTGTTCTTTTCTGTATTATTAGACTTTTTTGTCCCCTTCCCTTTTTTCTGACTTATATATATATTTTTTTACTCATAATTTGATTATTCATTATTATTAGTATTTTTTGCTTTGTTTGTTTTATTAGTCGACTCCGAAGTCCGAATTCGGCCTATTGAGGGCTTTTGATAGTGATTTTTTTGAAATAAATATCTTATCTTATCTTTATCCTAAGCCATGTAAAATATGTAACCACTGGAAACAAGCCATCCTGACAAGAATATAAATGTAGCAATATGAAGATGTAACCTTCAGAAATATTAAATTTTTGATGCTTATCAAGTTTTAGCCTCTAATGAATGCTAGTTTTTTGTATTGAATCGCAATTCAATTGACTTGGGCGTAAAGATTAACAGTTATTAGCTCATATTTGGTTAATTTTGTTATCTGTGTGCATATGAGGGGGCAATATCCCTGCTCCTGCAAAGCCCTATAAAAATTACGAAAACTAAAACATTGTTATTACGTATATCTAGGATAGTTATTTTAAAGAGGACAAGAGGAAGGGTGGGCACGCCAGGTTAGATTGGGATAAAAAAGTAAATAAAAGTAAGTAAGCAAGACGGCACTAGACCCTTCTGGTCCAACTCGGCGGTGCTGATATCCATTTCATGGCCCTTCAGCCAGGAAGTGCAATGGGGGGCTGGGGGCCAACCATCCTGTACATTCAAACACCCTTTCTGCTCGGCTCTCCCAGATTTCTTGACTCTGGGTGAGCCTACAGAGTCACACCACTGACCCCCGTCCCAAATCAAATAACCGGTCACAACTGGGATTGAACTTGTGCCCCATGGACAAAAAATTCTCACACCAGCGCGTCAACCACTTAGCCAGGACGGCCCAAGACGGCAGATTGGGATAAGATATTATAAACGTATTTTCAATATTTCGTGATTTCTTTGGTCGTTTAAGCGCTAGTTGGAAACCATGGAAAGTTTTCGATTAGAAGTAGTTGGATTCGAAAATATACTTGAGAAGGGGAATTCTCTTACAAATGAATCTTTGTAAATTTCTTTTAAGTAGAGTTTCTAAATTAAATAAAACTTGTACATATGGAAAATACGTCAATAGAAGCATGTTTTCATTGTTCAAAAAAGAGTTAGCATTGGAAGATTATGTTTCTAGCTTGTATTTCGAGCGATTTTAGACATTTTTCAATTTTAGACGAAAGAGCTGACGAAATGGAAGGGGCTGTATTTGGTTCAAAAAGAAACTTTGGATGTCATGCATGTGATGTACTCTTGTGATATATGTCAAGTTTAAAAGCGATGCTTGATATTCTAGATTAAAAAATATTTAAACTGAAAGTAAAGAGCAACATTGAAACTTAAACATAAAATATTCCACATCAGTCCCTCACACTTTACGCTAAAGTCTTAAAATTCTTTTTAAACACTTCTCATTCAACACCAACAACCCTTGTGTTTGAGTAGTCATATTTCAAGAATTGTGGCAAAAAGTCAAACTTTAGCATAAAGAGCAAGGAATTAAGGAGGGGATTGTCCTTCTCATATACAGAATAATTTCTGTTCGTTTTAAGCTTTAATGTCGCTCCATACCTTCAGGTGAAAAAAGCTTTTTTTTATTTAATTTTTGATCGCTTTTCAAATTTTATCAGGAAACCCCCCTACCTCTCCACGGAAAATTCTCCGTGGAAACTTTTCTACCCATGAAAAATGCCCCCTTCCCCCGAAAAATTGCGTATTTTTCTCAATGACAAATATTATGTGTAAACAATGGATGAATCGCATAACTTACAGCCCTTTCCCCATGGACTGGGGGGGGGGTGTCATGCCAGAGGCACAAATATTGGACCTGTCAACTATAATGAACCAAACGGCTCCTTCAAATTTTTTAGCGGTTGTCTGAGGAAAAGAGGGGAGTGGACAGGGGTGCTAGTTGCCCTCCAATCGTTTTGGTCACTTTAAAGGGCACTAGAACTTTTAATTTCTGTTCGAATGAGCCCTCTTCAGGTCTTCTAGGAACATTGTTTCGATACGATCACCCCCGGGAAAAAAAATAAATACACATCCATGATCTTTCTTCTGGCAAAAAAAAAAACAAACAAAAAAACAAACAAAAACAAAATTCCACTTTCTTGTAGACGAGCTTGAAACCCCTACAATAGGGGCCTCTGATACGCTCAGTCTGATGGTATGATTTGTATTAAGATTGCTTGACTTTGGGCGTGTTTTCCCCTTTTTGAAAATAAGGCAAATTATCTCTGGCTCATAAAATTTGATGGGTAACATCAAACATGATGAATTTTATATATTTGGAATCAGCATGGACATTGAATTCTTTTGATGTATTAAATGTTATCAAATTTCCCTTTTTAGAGTCTCTGCTACTATTTGGTCGAATTGTTCATTACTACGAACTCTTTGATAGTAGATTTCCCTTGCTCTATATCAGCCACAGAAAAATCAGTAAATAAGTATCAAGTAAACAGCATAAACAATGGATTTTGTCAAATGCAGTTTCATGAATTCTAAACGTTAGTTAACACGGTTGATGAAATCCAAGGGCTACTGACTGGTTACCTTTTGTTCTGCCCGATCACCTAGTGATACCGCGTAAATTCAAATAAACAATTAATACCTTTTTTTGTATTTGATATACTCTAATTTGAAATTAACCTCGTGTTCATTTTAATTAATTCAATTTTGCTTTTTGTAATTAATTGTAATTACTTATTGAATGACCACAATTATTGTGCTCTATTGAAAGCCGTTTGGATAGCAAAATTAATTTTACGCAAGTAATCTGATAATTGGAAGAAATAGCCAAAATGTAGTGGTCTAACTTTCACTCTATACGTCTACGGTGTTGACTTTGTATCAAAAACTATAGTTGAAAAGAACTTAAAAAAAATTTAAAGTCAGAAACCTTGCAGCCCCATACCACCTTTTAAGAACGGTTCTAACAGGAAGATTTTTAATTTATCCTGGTAGATAAAAACACTAATAATTTTCTTTCTATGAAAAACAAGTTACAGCTTATTGAGCTCTGACCTTCAATAAGCAAGTAACTAGTTTAACAGGTTGCAATAACCGCTGTTAAACGCAATTCAATAATTACAACGCTCAAAATTAATTGAAAAAAGCTTATTAAATGCGGGGTAAGTCTCCTTAATCATATTAAAACAGATTTGCTTTGGAATTGTCCACTTATGAAAAATTCATTCGAAAATGAAGTAAATTGAAAGTTTTGCGTCTGTAACTTTTATATGCATATTACTTTGTTTCATTTAATAAAAAAATTAAACAATAATTTACTTCACGATAATTTGCGCCACGTCTTTTAAAGCTAAATATTAGCTTACCTGAAGCAACTAAGAAGTCAATTTACCTGTATTAAATAAAGTAGTATACCTAGTTCTTTATCACAAGGTCTTATACGTGGTCGACATGTCATTCTAGAGTAGTAGCTTGCAATCACAATATGAAAAACCCCCAATATGATTAATGGTAACAACAGCTATCTTTACCAAAAGTGCCTTATAAATCAAAACAATCATAAATACAGTTGGTTTATCTGCAAGACGCTCTTCCTTTTTTAAATTTTTATAGGCTAGTTTCTTTACCTTTTTATAGCCCATGAACAATTTGCATTATTTTTTTTTTTAAGAGCTGATATGGAATTCATTGTGTTATACTGTTCTGAGATAATTTCTTTGGAACACGATAGGAAATCCCGATAAAAAGAACAACAAACCTTTGTTCATGGTTAAAAGTTTGGATAACTCGAAATTGGAAACTCAATCATTGCAGAAAGATACTGAATACTTCTTAGGAGAAAATATTATGATCGTTTCAACTTTTCCATCCTTGAACTAAATGTGTCACTGTGTTTGCAGCATTTTGTATGTCTATTGCTCCGCTGAGCATGGTATATGAGATCCCATAAGTCATGGGAATAGAAAAGGACTGAGGTTTCTTCACGATTTTTTTTCTTTTAATGAAAGTTCATTTAGTGACACTATCTTTTCTTTTTCAGCTGGCTTAAAAGCGGGGCTCTTTGGCGGCTTAGGATTTGCAGCATTTTCGGCAGCAATAGAATTTTACTTGCATCATTAGTCCATGTATTCTATTTATAGGTGCAATATATTTTATTCTGACTCATCTGCTTTTTTTAAGAGGGTAATGCAAGAGAATGTTTTTGAGCGGCCTTGTTTGTTCTTGTAATTAAATTATGCTTTTCCATTTTTGTTTGATTTGTATCGTGATTGACGCAGTAGGTGCAACCTATCATTTTTTTTCTTAAAATATAAGTATTTCTCTTATTTGTTGCTATAGAAATATTGGTCATTTCATTTTTTTTTATCCTTTTTTTAATCATTTTGCTAAAAAGTACATCTCTGTAAAAACGGGTGACGAAATCATAGCCGGGTGACAAAATCTTGTCACCCGGCAAACTCCTGGGTTTGGGGCAGTGCCAGTGGTGAGTCGATCTTTGAAACGCGTGTAGACTGATCACTTGCTTCTGCTCTTGCCTATGAAAAATAATAAGTATAGGCTATTTTGTTTTATTCGCCTGTTTTCTGATAAACTCATCTCTTTTCAAACTAATAAAAGGGTACACTCATATAGAAAGGAACTGGGTAGTTCAGGATCTTTGTTTGGGGAGGGGGCGAGGCTACAAGAAAAAACTTTACAAAACGCATAAAAAATTAGTTTATATGTATTTTTGCAATTTTTTACGACTTGGAAAAAAATTGGGGGGGGGGTCAAACCCTTTGAGGTTTGGGCCCTAAAATAAGTTGAAGTTAAAGAATTATAAGTAATTTCGATTACTTTTGAAAACAAAATTAGAAACAAATTTTTTACGAAGTAAAAAATTTTAAAGTTACCAAGGAAAAGTTAGAAATTTAAAAACTAGAAAGTCAAAAGTGAATATAACAGTTCAAAATAGCGATGAAACCTTTTAATTGACAGTGAAACAAATGTAAAAAAAATTTTAACTGGATATTTCGAACACATATACAGTGTCCATCATAAGCAGTAAAAACCTAGTTTTTGCTGCTGATGATGGACACTGTATATGTATTCGAAATATCCAGTTGAAAAAAAAATTATATTTGTTTCACTGTCAATTAAAAGGTTTCATCCCTATTTTGAACTGTTATATTTTCATCATGGAAAGGCAGTGTGGTCTTCGAAGTTATCAAAGTAAAAGAGTAAAGAATTTATTTAGCGAGGATTTTGCTAAAGAGTAAATTTTTTTTTAATGATATTTTTTCAAATAAAAAATTGTTTCTTTATATATTTTCTTAAAGTAAAGTTCAGTTTGGATTTCTTATTGGTTGAAATATGATTGCACTGGAAGACGAACAGAAGTTAAAGTTATATTAACATTCACATTTAAATCCGACAAAATATGTTGCATTATTGACAAAATTGGCGTTTAAGTTTAGTTTGGATAAGTTTATCAATAATAGTCAAACAGAGAAAACAAACATAACGCCCATATTCACGAAAATGTCCAATAGCTCATCACATGGCACCACTGAACTCAATTTGGTGGCAGAACTCGGCGTAAAATAGTGAATTTTCATTATAATATTTACTTTAGGAGTCAAAATACAGTGTATGTTTATTTGTTGTTTTTTTTTTATTTCCAGTGACAAACATCCTTTGCACCGTTTAAATTTTATAAAAGGAAATTGCAAAATTTCTTCTGCTAAAGGGTTATACAGGAAATGTAATGTAAATCAAAACATATGCTTTTTCCGTTCCAGTTATTTTTCCAATTCAGTTATATTTGTCGCGTTGAGAGGGGCTTCAAACTAAACTGTGCTCAGAAAAAGAACTTACTTAAAATAGTATCAATGTGAAAGTTGTGTAAGTCCTGAAACCAATTTTTTAGCCTTTCCATTTTGAAACCAATTTTGTAGCACGTCACACAAAATATCTTCAAAATCGTCACTTTCTTTTTTATCCTTTTCTGCAACCTCAAAATCCCGTTACAGGAAACCAGCTGTTTTGACGTAGGGATCCTTTCTATCGTAGTCTTCTTCGTCAAAGTAAGATTGTTTCTGAGAATTAATTAAAAAAAAATTGGGGAATTTTTTTTTCAAAGATAAGTAAAGGTGACATCAAACTTGAGATCAGAAGAAATAAAAACTTACAATAATTAAAGCTCAAAATGACCAGAAATTACTATTAAAGAATCAATGAAACCGGAAACGAAGAGAAATTAAATAAACTATCATGACAAAAAAAACATAAAACAGGTACTAACATACATGAATAAATAAATCTTAAAACGAATAAAGTTTACATGGAATATTCAAATAAGGCTTAAAACGGAAAAAAATATTTTGCTATTGAAGTATAAATGAATCCATTTGCTGTTACAAATATTTTCTTTTGCACTTATATGATCGAAAATAAAAATTACAGTAAAATTAAATTTTTAAGTACAACAAATATTATCATTTACCAAATATTTGGTTAAATTTTATTAGTTCTTTCCAACACTGTTCAAGACACGTATAGTTTTCAGTAAAGCGCAAATGACGCAGTAGGTTTTAGACTTTTACAGTTAGGGAGGAAGGCTGTGCCCAAACTCTTATTTGTAGTAAATTTTTTCGTTTTAAGCTAGATTTGCATATTCAATTGAAGTTTTACTTGTTTTAAGATTTATTTATTCATTTATATTAGTACGTGTCGTATGTTTGTTTTCTATGCTTGTTTATTTAATTTCTGTGCGTTTTTGGCTTCATTTATTCTTTAATAGTAATTTCTGGTCATTTTGAGTTTTCATTATTGTAGGTTTTTATTGATTCTGATCTTAAGTTTAATATGGCCTTTACTTTTCTTTGAAAAACTTCTATTTGGCACAGTTTTTTCTTTAATTAATCTCATAAGCAATCCTACTTTGATGTAGACTCCGATAGAAAGTGTCCTACGTCCACAACAGCTAGTTTTCAGTAACGGGAGTTCGAGGTTGCCGAAAAGGCAAAAGATAACTGACGATTTTGAAGATATTTTATGAAACGTGCAAGGCTACGTTTTGGTATAACCAAACTCCTGGTTGGTTTCTGGAACCAATTGGTCTCATATTGGTTTCTGAAACCAACACTACTTATTGGTTTCAGATCTTGTGTATCTTTCACATTGATATTATTTTAAGTTAGTTCTTTTTTTGAGTGTTGTTTGCTTTGAACCCCTCTCAACGCGACAAATATAACTGGGACGGAAAAAGCATGTTTTGATTTACATTACATTTTCTGTTTAACCCCTAAGCAAAAGAAATGTTAGAATTTCCTTTTATAAAATTTTAACGGTACAAGAGATGTATATTGTCACTAGATTGACATAAAAAGTTACAAATAATCATATACTGTAATTTGACTCCTAAAGTAAATCTTATGATGAAAATTCGTCATTTTATGCCGACATCTGCTACCAAATTGAGTTCAGTGGTGCCATGTGATGAGTTTTTGGACATTTTCGTAATTTGACTCCTAAAGTAAATCTTATGATGAAAATTCGCCATTTTATGCCGACATCTGCTACCAGATGTTTTATGCCGACATGGTGCCATGTGATGAGCTATTGGACATTTCCGTAATTATCGGTTGTTCTATTTATTTTCTTTTTGAACACTATGGACAAAAACATCCGAACTAAACTTATATGTCAATTTTGTCGACTCTATAGTGAATGATCGAACGAACTCAGGTGCAGAAGAATTTTTAATATACTCCACTAAATAGATGGGGTTATTACTTGCAATAAGAACGGTTTTATTTTATTTTTTTAATACTCTATGCTTTCTTGAGGATCGTTACTCAACGCTTTCTTTTGTTACTCTATTTTTTGAGTTTGAAAACTTGGACGAAAATGCAACGTAAAGCCACGGCTGTCATATGCTCGAGACATGATCGAGAATCTAACCTTTGCTTTTTCTGCGGAAAGAATGAATCTCTGGCTGGATTGATGAATACGACATTACATTTTGAAAAAGTGCATATTAATGTTACCGGCGGCTAAAAAGGATGGTTTTTGCTTGTCCTTAAACCAAAGCCCACAATGTATGAGCTGCAGTAGAGTTATATAGTCTATGTCAAAGAGGGCTATATGAGATTATTCCACCAAGCTTCTCTTTCTTTGGATCAGGTTTCTACTTTCGACTTGAGAGCTCCATTGAAGTAGGCAAGCTTTAAATTGAGCTTGGACTAAAATCTATAAGGGCTTAATGTATGCCGCAGTTCCCCGCCAACATCGCCAAAATATTTTCTTAGAATAACAATTAAAAAATTTTGCGATCCAAAAAAGGAGCCATTATTGCACATGTCCAAAGTCCAAACTCACTGAACATGACGAAGAAAGAAAATGTTATGCGAAAAAAAGCGTTTAAGGTCAGTGAAAAATACTGAGAAAAAAGAAATATTCATGATAATTTCACTTGTATAAAACAATATGTCTTCGGAACGGTGAAGCAAGACAATAAAAAGAGGAACAGCAAGAAGGAAAAAACACAGAAAACTAAAAACCAAGATAGTAACCAAATGCACAATTTTGAGCTCCTTCCTTCACATCCAGAAAGTACGTAAAGTAGGAGAAAAAAGAACAATAACTGATGATTTATGTTTTGAAACAAATTTAGAAGAAAATTAGAACAAAATATTTTTGGGACATGTCATTTTAAAATTTCGAGGGTGTAACAACTACAAATAATGGGAAATAAATAAAATCGAAGTACTGCTCCTGCATGGGAACATACTCAACATCCCTTCTTGATCGGAAGAACATCATTTGTAGGAACGTAAATGCAAAAATGTTGTGGCATTGGTGGAAAGCGCTTGGTTAGGGCAACTAGTTTAAAAGGCTACCACCCAAAAAATTGTGTTGAAACATTGGCAAATTTCAATGCAACAGGGGCTAAGGCAACTGCACGTCCGTGAGTTTTTCTAGGACTGAAAAAGTTTTTTTTTATGTTTTGTTGAATCTGATGGATCCTGCAAGAATAATCGACAAGAAACTCAACAAGGCCATGCATCCTTTCTGGTTCTTAGAAATTGCGTGGTAATTTTGTACGGGATTTACACCTCTTATGCTGAGAAATTCACCAGCTGATTGGTCCTGACTTTACTCCGCATAGTCAGAGTTGCAGTTCAAATGTCAAATTTGTAGTTATAGTCTATAGAGCTGTTTCTACAGGCTGGGAAATTATTTTACCAATCTGTCGACGATTACCATAAAGCTTCATGTTGGAAGTGTATGATTGTTTAAGTATAACTCAAATATTTTGTTCGCAGGAATAGTTCTAGGATTTAAACATTTTTTTTGCTTCGTATGTAATTATAAAATTTTTTATGAAGATGTCTGTGACAGCTTGCGTTCATTTTTTTCCCTGTAAAATTAGAAAAAAACGATTATGCTTACTTTTCAATAAAGTTATCAGATATCAAAGCTAATTTAGACCCTTAGCAATTTGGTTCCACGCCGGAAGATAATACTACCCGCTATCTTGTATCTATCCTTGACGAACTGATGAAAAATCTAGAGAAAGAAGAGATATATGGAGAAATCACCAACATAGCGAAGGCATTATAACTATTAACCGAGCGAAAGAAATTGGAGCTCAGCAGTTTCTTAAGAGAATGGTTGCAAGTTTGCTGCAAATTAAAAACTAATTTGTTTCACTCATGCAAAATGAAGTATCCAAATTCCAAAAAATATGGTGCAGAGCTCCTCGAGGTACAAATTCGGACCTCTAATCTTTTTGATTATTTTAACCCTATCCTAGCGTAAATAAAAGTCATTAGAAGTTTGCCGATGACCTGTCAAACATTTCGTCTTGCACCGCAGCGAGATTAGCAGAGGAAATTAGCCCTTTACTCACATTTTCCCACCTAAATCGTAACCTTGAAGAAGTAATGCTTGCGAAAATCGAAGCCAAGAACTATATTCCACGAATAATTTTCTTAAAAACCAAAATTACGTCGCAAGAAGACATAGGCCTAACAATTGAGGATGAAATAAAATCCCAGGAGCAATTTTCGAAAGGAATCTGGAAAGCGTTTCCTTCATACAATCATCGTCCCAAAAGCTTCACTCTGCCTAAAAACATTTGCATTCCTCACTCGCTTTAACATCTTAATTTCTATTATTCCTTAATTTCAGTCAATACTATACGTTTATTCGATCGCAATCTGAACATACCTGTCTCATTGGGCACCCTGAACTAATTGCTATCCTAACCGAAAAGGCTGAATATATGCGTTTTGGAAAAAAAGCCTAAATTCTGATTCTCATCGCAAAATTTTACTGGATTTTCGAGAAGCACAAACCAGTTGACCAAAAACACGTCGATAATTTCTCCCTTCCTTATGCCAATTCCTTGATGTTTTACCCCGAAAGGCATCAAAACGGTATCTATTGATACCGTATACCGTGATACCGTATTGATCGGTATATTCTGTACTTTGTGAAGCACTACAACGATCAAATTCATGGAATGCTGTGTAACATTTTGATAATTCATTTTCATATTTATTTCATTTTGTGAGTTTACTGTTCTTTCGTGCTCTGTCCGCTGTTAGCTATGTGTTATTGTGGCAACAAAGAGTATTTATTTATTTATGATAATAAACGCAATCAAGTAATAAAATGTATATGTATCTGCCTTAGGCAAAGTCTTTTTTCTCTACAAAAGAAATTTTCAGGTAGGTTTCTTCTAAACATTGTCTTTGTTGTTGATTTCTAGCATCTTTCAAGGCATTCACCAACTGCTGTTTCTGGTATTTCTGAAAAAAAAATATTGTACAAAGAAGAAGAACAATGAAATAAAAAGAAAATAGAAACAAACAATACTACTACTACTAAAAATTCACTACAGACTCAAGCCGCCTAAAACCGATAAAGGTGCGCATGCTCCTCCTCCACCCCAATCTCTTCGAAGTTTCAGTTTTTACCCCCTCCTATGAAGTACCCATTTCCTTTAAATCCTTCCTCGTGACCTTTTCCACTCCATTCGGAGACGAACTGGTTTTCGTCTGGCCCCAGATCGATGGAAGAAAAGAACAATCTGTCATCCTTCATCCATGAAACGTCTCGTAGCCATCTCAGGGTTTCTTTTATTAAAACCATAAAATGTGAGACATAACCACATTTTTTTTTGTACAGCTTATTGTCTGACGTAGGGTTAGACAGTGTTATTAATATTTCCTCTGTTCCTCTACTTCCTTCCTGTAAATACTTCCTCTGGAAAAAATTTAACAAATTTTCCTCTGCCTTCGTTTAACGCCCACATTTCACAGCCATACTTGTCTACTGTCGCTACCGTAGCTTCCAATACTCTTATCTTGGATCTCAAAATTGTTTTCCTATTCTTCCAAATTTTTGCCAACTATTAAAAAAAGACCCCAGACCTTGAGTATTCTACTTTTTAAATCTTCATTGTGTTCACCATCTTTACTTATTATACTACTTAGGTAAGTGCAGCTATCCATTTGATCGATCTTATCATTATCCAACATCAGCTCTTCATCTTCATTTAACCCTAGTCTAAACAACTTATTCTTCTTAAGAATAATCTTTAAACCAATTCTTGCATCCTGAAATATCAAAACTTCCGAAAATTTATTTATTTTACTAGTATTTTTATGCAGTAACATCAAATCACCTGCATAATCTAAATCTAGGAGAATTTTACCTTCCCATTTGATTCCATGCTCTCTCATGGCCTTTTCTATGCTCCTTTGGACGAAATTTATCAAAATGATCCGTAAAAACGGCGATAACATACAATTCTGTTTCAACACCAAACCAGCTAGTACCCTCACTTCCAACCATAACAGAGAGGAACATTCTATTACATAGAACTAATCACTTTCATGTACTTACCTATTTTTACCATACAAGTATGGGACCTTCACTAAAGCTCTTCTATTGACTAGGTCAAATGCTTGTTTATAATCTATACAACCGAGGACTAAAGTGGCTCGATAACTAAAACACTTCTCAGTTATTGTTAATCTAGGACTGAAAATTATGTCGACGCATCCTCTCCCCTTCCTGAAACCATACTTTTATTCTCTTGAAATTGCATCAACAGCATCTCTTAATATAATAAGTATGCTAAGTAATTTTCTTCCCAAAGAAACCAAATTAATGCTTGTATAATTATCACACTCACTCTTTTCACCTTTTTTATAAAGAGGCTTAATTAGAGTTTTCCTAAAATCATTCGGTACATCCGTCTTTTCAAGAATCATATTCACGATCTTCAGTATCTCTAACTTCGCAACCACCATATTCAAATACCCATTTACCACAGTATCAGCAACCGTGACCTTACTATTTTCCTTAACCCTTTTGTTCTGTCTATAACTTCTCTTAACAAAATAAATTTTCCTTTACCCCCAAATCGTCCAAATACAATTTCATTCTTTTTTATATCATTTCCTACAAAGTCATCGTGGTTTAAAACATTCTTGAAACATTCAGATCGTTTCTCTTCAACACTTACCTTATCACTATCTGAGGCTCCGTGCCTATCTTTGACTGTGATAAGTCGAGACTGACAACCCCTTCTCAACTTCTAAATATATCGACACAATATTTTACTATTATGGGTCCTTTTCCAAGTTTATCCATGGCCTTCATTTCGCACCTTAAACTTCCTGGCTTTCTCTTATTGACGAATGATTTTATCACTCACAAAATTCTTATTAAGCCCCTTCTCTTTCTACCAAGCTTAAAGCGATTTTGCTAATATTTGTAACAGCGTTTCTAACTTTCCTCCCTAAGGGAGCTGCTATCTTGCAAGCTATTTTCCCTAAATTAGCTAAACCATCAGCTACACTGTCAAATTTTAAATTCCCTGGTTCCATATTCCACTGTTCCTTTTAAATTCTCATCCTGGAGTCAACCAGCATTATAACTTCCCACAAAATAGTTACTCTTCCTAAATTTCAGCTTCAGTTTAATTCTATTTTTAACATCAATAACAACACTCCTACATACCCAGTGTCTCGTATAGATTCTACCAGTCTTCGATGTACAATAAAATAATTTGAGCACCACTTTAACTTATGGACCATTTTATGACCAAATACCATGTTGATTGTAATTAGATCGTAGTACCTACAAAATTGCAGCATTCTAGGAACAATTGCATTTTCTTTTCCTACGCCAATTTAACTTGACAAGGATACTATTTATCCTTATTTCTACCAACCTGGGCATGAAATTCCCGGAATAAAATCAAACACTCCCTAATTACTCTTATAATCGACCCTATCGTATGATAAAATGAGGTATTCGATAAATGAGAATTTCACGTTTACAGAGGTAATTTCACGCATGAAGTTTACATAAATAGCCCGTTATTGCATTGGATATCAACTTATTTAATTTATATTTTGCCTATTTTTTCACTTTTAACAGTTGACAAAACTTTCATAATAACATTATGCTTACAGACTTGGTGATAGTCTATCTTTCAAATCAAATTTCAAAGAAAACCAGGAGCTCAAGGAGGCTGTCAAGTCAGGTGTCACCATTGATATATCCATTTGAAAGTTGTTCCATTCGTTATACCGCCAAGACGATGATATAAGTGCCAGGAGTTTAGTCATCAGGCCAAAAATTACTTATCATCTGAGAAATGCTCTTAAGTGCGCTGGAAATCACCTAAATACCAAGGAATCCTGCTCCTTTAAAGACGTTCGTTGTGGGCGATGTAAGGGTAACCACCCTGCATATACCGTACTCAAGTCTCCTGTGTATAAAACTAAGTGCAATAAAAATGCCTCTAGTACCCATTCATGACTTTACATTCAAGGATATTATCTGTGTATTCCCATAAAATTTTTGACCCCTCGATTTATGATTGGATCCGGTTCTGAGAAACCGGACCATTCTTTATGGTACGCTAGCAGGAATACCTCTTAGATGAGGAGAACGTTAATCTACCACTAACAAAATGTAAGTGTAATTCTTCAGGCGGTCGCCCTAATGGCGTTCTAGCTGTGTTTGCAGAATCCCTAATATGGCTTGTATGTTGCAGTCAAGCTGACGTTGCTGTCAACAGTGAATGGAAGAAGACAAATAAAGACCGTTAACACGCAGTACTTAACGAGTTCCTTTCTGTCTCCTAGCACAAATGCAATTAAAGACAGGAAATCCACACATTACGCTGAAAATCCACACAAGGGAACTCATTCCCGTTTTGAAATTTGCCAAAATAGTCCTGTGCCTACCGAGGTGAAGTTCGGAACCAGAAAACCTGGATGGAACATCCCTTATATTAAGAGTGCAAAGCAACATAATACATTTTGGTATCAACTGTGAAAAGACTGTAACAAGCCTCGCTCTGGAAACGTCTTCCTTTGCTACCGATACAGCCAATAGAGAGCTAAAGTAAACTCCCAATCTTGATGGACTTGATATCATATATTTGTCATATGCTGATGACTTACTGCTGCTTGACTTTTCTGTTTGTAGTATACGGGATAATCTAACTACGATTGTTGAATTTTATAAGTTTATTGGCCTTGCTGTAAGTGTATCTAAAACAGGGTTTTGTGTTTTAAATAGGCCTAAAAAGCACAATTTTTCTATACGTTAGATATTGAAGGTACTGTTATTAATGGGTCGGATCGTTTACGGCATCTAGGCATTGATTATGGTTCTACAACTAGATCCACCATTGGGTTCATTAAAGATAAAGTGTCTCGGTCTCCTACAAAATGTTATTGAAAAGCACTATGCTTGGGAGAGTGTAAATTATGCAATATATGAGGGGAATGCCATTTCCTCAAACCCCACTCTTTAGACGGAAACTAGACTAGTATTTTCCTGAAAGACTTTGGACTGCCGAAAATTAAAGTAAGTTGTTTTATTAACCTATTGCCTTTCAGAACATTTGAAGTGAAATTTTAATTTCTTAAAGTAAATCCTAACAAATAAGCCCTTTTATTATCAGAGCGTTGTGATTTCTTTTGTCCCCTCAAGGTTTTTTATTCTATCCTATATTTTGAAAAATACTTTTCTGATATTTTTGCATATAAAAAGGCTGTTTTGGTATTTTTATCAGAAAAGTAAAAAATACCCCCCCCCTCTCTCTCTCTAATGTTTCGCCCACTCAAGATTTTTTTGCACTAAGTCTAATCTCTGAGAAATACCATTTTCGAGTATTTACATTTGAAAAATGGCTCTTTCAGTATTTTCATTGAAAAACTAAAAGATGAACCCCTGAACCCCATGACCTCTTAGAAAAACTTTTTTGTCCATACCCATAATTTTCGTGAAATTGACGCTACTTCCTTAGCACACCCTTTATGAAACTGTTTAGTTTTTGTGCCTCGAGAAAAAAGCTCATTTGGGTTTATTTGCTTTACTGTTTAGGCTTCAGTTAACCTCTTTATCAAACTACTTCGGTACTTAAAAGCTTAGGTTCTTTGTTAAAACAAGTTTTTGCAATAAAAGAAGACATGTCAACCCCATTCCTTTGTACAAGCACCCATATTACACACTTAGTCAAAATACATTACTTTAGTTTAGGGGTTAAATTCCCTTCCGTGGTTACCTGAAGGACATATCATGAAAGGTTGAAGATGGGGACCTAGAATGTACTCTTAGGGTTGAAATCCTTCCTCCACTGGATAAAAGATAACTTTTTTTCTGATAGTTGCAAGCTGACTGGGTATCTTAAGAGTTCTCCCTCATTAGCACGATGTGGCCAAAATATATTTCATCTTATATTTTTGTAGGTATGAGCTTAAAAATTCAATATTAGATTTTCGATGTCATGGCGTCATTTTTATCAAAATATAAAGTCTTTTTACGAGCGTTTCCCCATATTTATAAAATTATGCAAATTTTCCCATAACAATGACTTTTGGTGTCAATAAAAAAATCTAAATATTAGGAATCAACTTAGGTAACTGATCTATTGTATCTTTTGATACATCCATGGATGACTCGATAATAGTTTTTTGTTTTTTTTTACTCTGGACAGCTATGGCTCATGATGCTTCGTTTAGCTCAAGAAGAAAATTTTTATTGTTAGAAGAAACCTAACGGAATGATTAAATTCTTCATCATTTGCTTCATCATCAATTCACAGTTCCAACCTGCAAGCCTCAAAGCAAATTAATTGCCTTTCAGCTTCTCAAACGGTCTAAATCTTAAGAATTAAGTAGTAATCGGGTTAACGACGCTTCTTCACAAAGTCCGTCTGTCGGTCCTGCAGTGTCTTGCTACAGCAAGGTTCGATCTCCGGGTCTCTTATTACCAAGATAAGATTAAACCCACTCCGCCACCTCTTCCATTGTTTCTTTATTTCAAATTCCCCAATTTATTTTACCAATAATTTCAATAAAGAGCTCTCTAAATTATGGGTAATATTTATTAGCAATTGCTGGCCATGAACCTTTTTCGGCCAAAAGAGCCGCATTTCTTAATCCTCCATATGGCATCAGAACATAATCAACAATATTACGAGGGATGATCAAATGTATTAAGAAACAAACCATTATAAACTGCTTGCATTTGAGTAAAGTAGCCCCAGTGTATAGCGTCCTTAAACTTGCTTTTTTGTCACCAACTTTCGTCACGAGAGGAACAGTTGACATAACTATTTTATGAGGCCCATGCCTTGCTCTCACCAAAGCAATCCCTGTTTTATCATTACAATATGAAACTGCAAAGAAAAAACTGAACAAAGCTAAACTCAATGCATAAAAATTAAAGAAAAATATTCTATTGAAAACACTAACTTATTCAGAAGATTACAAAGAAGAAGAAAAAACCATAGTAACCCCTCGTTCAATATAGCTTGTTACAATCAATTACCATTGATTTTAATCACTGAAAGTAAATAAAAACTACCCTCTGTGAAAGAGAAAGGTCCTCATTTTCTCTCAGTGACGAAAATCAATTCCTGATCGATTTCAATACGCTATACTGTTCGAGGGATATGACAAAACCTTAAACCGCATTTTAGGAGCAGTTAAGCCGTTTTTTAGTAGACTTAACCTAAAAAGAAACTCTTCTAAACCCTTAACCTAACTCAAGCTCTTCAGCTTCATGAAGTGTTATAGAAACTCTGACCCCTAGCTCAAGCTTATGAGCCTGACTAACAACTCTTGTCCTAGACTAACAACTTTGGAGATAAGCCGAATGTACGCAAAACCATGACCAAAATTACTTCTTTCTGCATTTTTTTTTGTATTCAGAAAATTCTTCTCTAGATAACGTGTGTGACAGCCCTGTACAATATTTTGTATCCATGGATCGTTGGTTTTCAGATTGATTACGTGGCTGAATAAAATACTCTAGATATTTTTATGGCACCTTTATTTTGAAGCACAGAATCTGTGCCTTATCAGATTAGACTTGGACCCCCATCCCCTAATGGCTAAGATAAACTCTACCTACTAATACTTGTAACATCATGGTTGCAGTAGTAATTGAAATCTAGTAAGGAGCGAACGACAGCCCATAATAACCAAAAGTTTAAAATACGATTTGGAAAAAAAAACATGGCTAATGAGAAACAATTGCCATTTTACACTGGCTCAGGAATGTTAACTCTTACTTCTGTTCATTTTAAAAGTAAAAGTTTGAAATGAAAAGAAATTTATGGTGATTTCGAAAAAAGCCTGAATCCACTCGAAATGAAAAAAGCACCATTGGAATCAGCATGACTGAAAACAATGTAGGCTACAGGGGAATCACAGTCCCCCACCTTGAACAACAATGAAAATCACTTTTTTGCATTGGTAGCGCTGTTGTGTCTCCTATTTTATTATTATTATTTTTTTAAGGTTCATTACGCCCTTCCCATGGATGTCGGATGAATAGGATGGGTCCTTTCTTAACTTGCGGTGTGCAGGGTTAGACAGCAGCATTTCGGCAAATCTCAGGATATTGTCACCTAAACGGAGTTCCAAACTTTGGAGTTCAAGGGTTGCTAGGGCATCGTCGTAGGAAATGTCTCTATTATTCAGGATGATCCTGGTTGCTTGTTTTTGGACTGACTCCGGTTCCCGCATTAAATAGGCGGTTCTTAATACTGACGGGCCCCAGACGGTACAGACGTATTCAAGTCTCGGGCGTACGTAGCACAGGTATTCCCGGACTGAAGTACTGTACGGATGAGGATGCAACACATACTTATCTTTGGATCAGATAGTATAAAACAAATTCATTTTAATCAAACAGTTCGTGGTAACGAACTTACCATTAAGCAACCCGGCTCAAAAGTAACCGAAACTCTAAAAAATGGCATTTTCATACCAATAGACACATCCAAAGGATAAGATTTTTATCCTGATTTTGAATATAAATATTACATCAAGTTTAATCTCACCCATCAAAAGTTAAGAGCCTAAGAATGTTTGCCTTATTTTCAAAAAGGGGAACACCACCTAAATGTCATAGAATCTTAATGAAAAGTACACCATCAGATTCAGCGTATCAACAACCTTGTTCAAGAGGTTTCAAGCTCCTATCTGCAAAAATGTGGAATTTTTTTTTCCAGAAGAAAGATCAGGGATCCGTGTTTATTTTTTCCCAGTGGTGATGGTATCGACCTAGTGGTCCTACAATGTCACGAGAGGGCTCATTCGAACTGAAATTAAAAGTTCTAAAGACTGTCTTGATTTAAAAATTTAATTAAATTAATAAACTTTTTTTGAATCTGCATTTTTATGTACAAGCATGATGAATGGACGTTGTCTAATTGAGTGTCCAAAACAGATATAAGCAGAATGAGAAAGCAGCAGTTCTAAAGAAATGTCAAGTTTTGAAACGATACTGGATCAAACAGTTCGTGGTAACGAACTGTAAGTAAGAGGCGTTCCAGTTCAATAGCAACCGAAACTCTAAAAAACAGAATTTTAATACCAATAGATAGATCAAAAGAATCGGATTATAGCAAAGAGCGAACTCATACCCAAAGGAACTACACCCTGTGTTTTCTTTTAAATTTCAAATTTAAAAGACATGCTTTAAATTCAATACATAAGGAAGTTCTCCCTAACAGGGAATCGAACCCCGGTTTTCCATGAAAAAAGTTGGTATGCTTTCTATTATACCATCAAAGACTAATGAAATATTAATTACATATAATTAAAGTTAAGAAGGAATAGTAAAGCCTATAATAACTAAATATTACTAGAAAACTAAAAGTTTGTAATAAAACCTTACTTTCTTAGAAACAGCCACACCTGAGGTTCGAACTCGAGACCTTACAAGACCTACGCTCTTATGAGCGATCCACCAATGTGTGTGTATTATAAATGATACAAACATGTAAACGGTCGTGGTCCACGGTAGGTACCACGTTCGAAATATTTTTAATCACTTAGACTTATAATACTTATGATAGAATTGAAAATCACAGTACCACCGAGATCAAAAACTGATCTTGAACCTTGAATGTTTGGCGATTAAAAAAAAAAATTTATATCTGCTACACATTTTTGTCACTACCTCCTATGCAAAAAAATGACACATCCTTGTTGCTCAAGAGGGGGGGACTGTAAATCTTCTACATGGTGTTTTCGGTTATGATGATTTCAATAATGCAGTTCGATCCGACACCATCTTCAAGGAGTTTCAGGCTATTTTTCGAAATTTCTGTAAATTCCTTTTTTTGCAATAAAGTATTACCATCAGATTAATCAGGATAATAGTTACTAGTCCTGAATCAGCTTCAAACGGCAATTCTTCCTCACTTGACATTTGTTTTTAAACTTATTATTAAATTTTTGGGTTATTGAGGGCTAGAATTTGTTTTTATATCTATATATATATAGATAAACGCGAAACCAGGCTTGCGGCTTTACGTCTACGAAGGCATGTCGAAGAACCACCAGAGTAACGTGAAATCAGGCTTGCAGCTGACAGAGATAGTAAAAAAAGAAGGCGTGTCGAGGAATCACCAGAGCTTCAAACGGCAATTCTTCCTCACTTGACATTTGTTTTTAAACTTATTATTAAATTTTTGGGTTATTGAGGGCTAGAATTTGTTTTTATATCTATATATATAGATAAATGCGAAACCAGGCTTGCGGCTTTACGTCTACGAAGGCATGTCGAAGAACCACCAGAGTAACGTGAAATCAGGCTTGCAGCTGACAGAGATAGTAAAAAAAGAAGGCGTGTCGAGGAATCACCAGAGCAACGCGAAACCAGGCTTGCGGCTTTACGTCAACGAAGGCGTGTCGAGGAGCCACCAGAGCTAAACGAAACCAGGCTTGCAGCTGACAGAGATAGTAAAAAAAGAAGACGTGTCGAGGAATCACCAGAGGAACGCGAAACCAGTATTGCGGCTGACAGAGCTAATAAAAAAAAAGAAGGTGCGTCGATGTATTACAAAAGCAACGCGTGTATGTATAATCGCCTGGTATTCAAGTACTGCCCTTCCGATTATTATTATAGCTTGAATCGAGATGTTCAAATTGGGACTATGTCTGAAATTTGTCCCTATTGCAAGGCATTGAAAGTTAATGACGAAACAATGTTGAATGTGTTGCACCTCAGGAAAATTTAAGCTTCCTCAACCGACTGCACCACCAGAGCCATTGAATACTTTGCTTACTGAATCGAATCGTTTTTTTTTTTTATCAAACATCAGAAAATATAACTCATGTTTCCAAATAACGTCGTTTGGTGCCCAAATTGAAGATCAAGGTCGTTTTCTGCCCACTTTCAAAGTCAAAGGGCAAATTTATCTCTCCTCTACCATTCTCAGGTGAGCATCACAAATTTTTGCAACTGTACTTCATCTATGATAGCAATGCTGAATTGAATGCACGTTGCTGAATTTCTCCCGGCGTTGAAAGGACTACTGTTTTCCAGTTGCAACATCTTTTTCACAATATTAATAATTTACTGCGTCTGTTCAAAACAGTAATCGACTTGATGCCTACTAATACGCATAAAATTTCTATTTCCGCTGACGAAACGCCTACTGCTGAACATGTGTGTAGATACAATACTCCAACTATCAACAAAGTGGCAATCGTTATGGTCGGTAATCAGTTCTTACCTTATTGCTCCTGACAGTACATTACTCTGGAACAACCTGAGTTTCAACTTCAGCGAGTATACGGTGGCGATGTATCCGAAGAAATTTTGACTCTTTAGTCTCTTTAGGCTCGCAATTAGTTTTATTGAATATATCAGGATGTTCAAGCACATAACGTACCTGTTCTAAGGTAAGGGTGTTACCTTCAATGGCCGCTGAATTGTAAATATATCGATATTCATTTTCAATTGATACTTCTCTTATCTTCTTAAATAAGTCATCTGTAAGTTGATCTGGAGCTATTAAACTCTCATCTCTTTTTTTTGCAATTCTCTGTAGCAGACACTCGTCTTGTTCTTCTACTGTAGGTTTTGTTTCTTTTGCACTTTTGCACGAACATAAGTCTGACATTGCCGAAAGAAAGAAATCTAGGGTTTCTTCTACCTCTTGAGCGACAAACCTAATAAAAGGGCTGATATCGCCTAGGTCACCATCTCTTATGGCTTTAAAATATTGTCTTTTTTTTGAATTTTTTATTATTACAATCGGATATCTTTCCAAAAGTAATACTAAGTTCATGAGTAACCTGGATACTCTTCCATTACCATCAACAAATGGGTGGATAGACACCAGCTTAAAATGAGCCATCGCAGCGTATCTAATGGGATGTAATCTTTTTGCGTCATCTGAGTTGAGCCAGTTAAAAAATTCAGTCATTAAAGACTCCAGTTCTTCGGGATCTGGAGGCTTATGACCTCCAACAGTTACCTGCACACTTCGATAAACTCCGCTTTCCTCAGGATTTACCCTTCCTAATACACGTCTATGCAATTCTAAAATTACATCCTCTGTTATTTTTGCTTCTTTGTTGAGTAGAATACTCTGCAGATAATCTACAGCTTTCCTTAGTCCGACAATCTCGTCAACGTCTATTTTTAATAGGCTACTGTTTGGATAATTTGCAGCGTTTTCGAGTTGGATGATCTCTTTAGGTTCCCAATTATTTTTATTGAATATATCACGACGTTCATTCATCATACGTATCTTTTCTTCAAAAGTCTGGTTGTTCCCTTTAGCTAAACTCTTATCGCTTTCTTTTACAATACTTGGTAGTAGACACTCGTCTCGTTCTTTAACTGTAGTCTTTGTTTCTGTAGGCTTCATGTTCATATTATTGAAAGAATTAAAAACTTACTTCAACTTAAAAGTTTAATCTTTATTAGCTCCTCCCTTTTTCTAATTTGTTTATAAAAATATTCAGCCTCGGTAATTTCTCAAAGATATCAATTCTGTTCAGCTCTTACAACAGGATATTTTTGCAATTGCTCATAAATCAAAACCATTGTAAAATTAAACACAATTTCAATTTTTTTCACATTTTCATATACTAGATAATGAATATCGTCATAGTTTTATTAGAACTATGACTTAAATAGAAAAACGCAATATTGTGAAGTTAGCTATGATGACATCGATTGTAACGTCATGATTACAACATAAGGAGGTATAAAATTATATAACTTACATTAAGATGGTTTATTCTAAGTAATCCGAGTTCTAGCGGTAGCTAGCCATATAGTTAGAGACAATCACGCCCCATAGTAAAAACTAAATAACCCATAACTCCTAGAAATAGAGTCTGATCAAAACAAGAAGTACACTATTAGATTCATCTTGTCCGAAACCATTAAGTGGAAAATTTATCGTCTCCTGGATTCAACAATAAGAAAATTAAATTGACTTAATCGTTTTATCTTTCTTTCCATTGTTTTTCCTCCTCGGCTACCTGGGCAGAGGAAAATCAAAGAGGGTTGTTTAATGGCTCATTGTAAGGGAAATCGCTACATCTAATGCCTTTTGCAATTAAAATAAAAAGTTTTATAATAGGATCAGTTTTCACAAAAACCGCATTTTTGCGTTCAACGTTGATGAATGACGTTAGAATCGTATAGGTTATAAACATATCTGACGCAAAAAGTAAATGTAATATTTATACACGCTTATCTTTTGACAAAATAATATATTCCCATGCCCCACCAGTAGGGCATGTGCCCCATGTTGGGAATCAAGGGTCTCTAATCTGAACGTCATTAGAATGCCCAAGCATCGTCGGAATGAAGCGAGGCAACGTTTGTATATACATACATATCGTACTAGCTGTTGGTGTGACACTTCGCGCACCCCCCCCCCCCACGCGTGTAAGTCATTACACGCCGTATTAGTTACGCGCCATTGTAGTTGTGTCCCTGTGTCCCACCTGTGATATATATATATATATATATATATATATATATATATATATATATATATATATATATATATATATATATATATATATATATATATATATATATCTATATATATAAAAATAAGTTGTCTGTCTGTGGATGTGTGGATGTGTCAGGTGACGTCACCTGAAAAAACTGGATCAGGTGACGTCAAAACTGAAAAAACTAAAAAAGGCAAAAACTACAAAAAAAACTAAAAACTAATAAAAAAAATAAAAAAGCTAAAAAACTAAAAAAACTATAAAGGTAAAAACCAATAAAAAACTAAAAAAAAAAACTGAAAAAACTAAAAAAAGGCAAAAACTACAAAAAAAAACTAAAAACTAATAAAAAAAGTAAAAAAGCTAAAAAACTAAAAAAACTAAAAAAACTAAAAAAAGGTAAAAAACTAAAAAAAATAAAAAATAAAAAAAAACTAAAAAAAAGGAAAAAACTGAAAAATAAGCTAAAATAAAGGTAAAAACCAATAAAAAACTAAAAAGAAAAAAAGGAAAAAACTAATAAATGACGACACTCAAAGAGAAAGCGACCAGGACAAAAGGAATGTTCGATTAGCAATCAACAAAGCACCGGGACACAGGGAGTATAAATGACGACCAGGACATAAGTAAAAAAAAAAAAACTATCTATATATATAAAAATAAGTTGTCAAACTAAAAAAAGGCAAAAACTACAAAAAAAACTAAAAACTAATAAAAAAGCTAAAAAACTAAAAAAACTAAAAAAAAGGCAAAAACTACAAAAAAACTAAAAACTAATAAAAAAAATAAAAAAGCTAAAAAACTAAAAAAACTAAAAAAACTAAAAAAAGGTAAAAAACTAAAAAAACTAAAAACTAAAAAAAAGGAAAAAACTGAAAAATAAGCTAAAATAAAGGTAAAAACCAATAAAAAACTAAAAAAAAACTGAAAAAACTAAAAAAAGGCAAAAACTACAAAAAAACTAAAAACTAATAAAAAAAGGAAAAAACTGAAAAATAAGCTAACATAAAGGTAAAAACCAATAAAAAACTAAAAAGAAAAAAAGGAAAAAACTAAAAAAAATTTTCATCTAAAAAACTAAAAAAAACTAAAAAAGGTAAAAACTAAAAGAACTAAAAAAGAAAAAAATAAATGACGACACTCAAAGAGAAAGCGACCAGGACAAAAGGAATGTTCGATTAGCAATCAACAAAGCACCGGGACATAGGGAGTATAAATGACGACCAGGACATAAGTAAAAAAAAAAATTAACAAAACTAAAAAGAAGGTAAAAACTACAAAAAAACTAAAAAGAAAAAAAAACTAAAAACTAATAAAAAAAACTAAAAAATCTAAAAATCTAAATAAACTAAAAAAGAAAAAAAAAGGAAAAAAATAAAGGAGAAAAACAAAACTAAAAAACGAATGTATATACAGACCGGTACACCGGGATACAAATGACGACCGGGACACAGGGAATATAAATGACGACCGGGACACAGGGACACAACTACAACGGGGACACCGGGGGAAACAGGGGGATATAAATGACGACCGGGACAAAAAAACTAAAAAGAAAAAAAAACTAAAAACTAATAAAAAAACTAAAAAATCTAAAAATCTAAATAAGCTAAAAAAGAAAAAAAAAGGAAAAAAATAAAGGAGAAAAACAAAACTAAAAAACGAATGTATATACAGACCGGGACACCGGGATACAAATGACGACCGGGACACAGGGAATATAAATGACGACCGGGACACAGGGACACAACTACAACGGGGACACCGGAGGAAACAGGGGGATGTAAATGACGACCGGGACACCGGGACAGGGAATGGTCGATTAGCAATCACCATCAACAAAGCTCAAGGGCAATCATTAGAATCATGAGGTATAGATCTGAATACAGATTGTTTTCCCATGGACCATTATATGTTGCATGTTCAAGAGTCGGTAAACCTGACAATCTATTTATATGCAAAGACAATGGGACAGCAAAGAATGTTGTATATTCGCAAGTTTTACGTAGTTAAAACCATATATATATATATCTATCTATATTCACAGGTGGGACATAGGGACACAACTACAATGGCGCGTAACTATTATGGCGCGTAACGACTTACGCGCGCGGGGGGGCTTGGGGGGGGGCGCGAAGCGCCCCCACCAACTAGGTGTTGGGGTGGCGCGAAGCGCCACCCCAACAGCTAGTATATATATATATATATATATATACATATATACTAGCTGTTGGGGTGGCGCTTCGCGCCACCCCAACACCAAGTTGGTGGGGGCGCTTCGCCCCCCCCCCCCCAAGCCCCCCCGCGCGCGTAAGTCGTTACGCGCCATATTAGTTACGCGCCATTGAAGTTGTGTCCCTATGTCCCACCTGTGAATATAGATATATATATATATATATATATATATATATATATATATATATATATATATATATATATATATATATATATATATATATATATATATATATATATGTTTTTAACTACGTAAAACTTGCGAATATACAACATTCTTTGCTGTCCCATCGTCTGTGCATATAAATAGATTGTCAGGTTTACCGACTCTTGAACATGCAACGCATAATGGTCCATGGAAAAACAATCCGTATTCAGATCTATACCTCATGATTCTATTGATTGCCCTTGAGCTTTGTTGATGGTGATTGCTAATCGACCATTTCCTTTGTTGCCGTCGTCATTTATATATCCCCCTGTGCCCCCCGGCGTCCCCGTTGTAGTTGTGTCCCTGTGTCCGGGTCGTCATTAATATTCCCTGTGTCCCCGTCGTCATTTGTGTCCCGGTGTCCCAGTCTGTGATTTCTATTTGAGTGTCCCGGGCGTCATTTATATTCGTCAGGATATTGTAGGGCATCGTAGCATCGATGAGTTTAAGCAATTCTTGTCAACTGATTGTTTCGCCTATAAAGAATATTATCTCGAGGTAAGAACTGATCACCGACCACAACGATTGCCACTTTGTTGATAGTTGCGTATCAGGAGGCATCAATTCGATTGCTGTTTTTAAGCAGAAGCACTAAATTATTATTTTTGTGGAAAAGATGATATATATAAATATATATATATATTTTCTTTTTAGTTTTTTTGTAGTTTTTACCTTTTTTAGTTTTTTTCTTCTTTTGTATTAATGTTAAAGCCAAGGTTCAAACCTGGAGCCTCTCAAACCTAGAACCTGAAACATAACGCTTTACCAACTCAGCTACTTCGGCGTGAATACATTCGTTTTGAGCAGCTTCCTCGGGTGTTGCCATTGTAGGTTCTTCAGTCATTTTACAAATTTCTCTTTCAACGGTCTTCTTACAATTAAAAATTTGTCTTTGAACGATATTCTTAAATACCTGTGTCCTGGTCGTCATTTATATTGCCTGTGTCCCGGTCGTCATTTGTGTCCCGGTATCCCAGTCTGTAATTTCTCCTTGAGTGTCCCGGTCGTTATTTATATTCCCTCTGTCCCGGTCGTCATTTGTGTCCCGGTCTGTAATTTCTCTTTGAGTGTTTTTTCTTTTTAGTATTTTTTAGTTTTTTACATTTTTTCTTTTTTCAGTTTTCTTTTTCTTCTTTATTTTTCAGTTTCACTATGAAATACATATCGCCGAACCTTTGTTTTTTTAACTAAAATCTGGTAGGCATTGATGACCTTATCCAAGTCAAGATCCCAAACCCAATCATCATCGCTATCATTTCAGTTTTGATATGTTTTGACTCTCGCTGTCCAGGTGGATCTTCATCTAACTGCGCGGTTTTGCGTTCTTTAGCCTCAAGCCTGTTTCCTTGCTGTTCTTTTGATTCCTCGGCACGCTTTCTTTTCTGACTTTCTCTATCAGCAGCAAGTTTTTTGGTATAGACTCTTTGAGCATCTTCATCGGATATATTGGTAGGCATTGATGACCTTATCCAAGTCAAGATCCCAAACCCAATCATCATCGCTATCATTTTCAGTTTTGATATGTTTTGACTCTCGCTGTCCAGGTGGATCTTCATCTAACTGCGCGGTTTTGCGTTCTTTAGCCTCAAGCCTGTTTCCTTGCTGTTCTTTTGATTCCTCGGCACGCTTTCTTTTCTGACTTTCTCTATCAGCAGCAAGTTTTTTGGCATAGACTCTTTGAGCATCTTCATCGGCTTTTGCCATTGTAAGTTCATCAGTCATTTTAAACTTAAACATTAATAGATTTCTACGTGAACATATATGTCTTAAATATCTTTAATGACGTCACCGTCACAGCAAAAATGACGACAACTAACTTCATGACGCCAGTCGACACAGAAACATGACATCACCTGATCCACAGACAGACAACTTATTTTATATATATAGATAGATATAATTCTAAAATTGTCAGGTAATTTTCTATTTTGAAATAAAAACTAAAAATTATTGCTCAGACAACATAAATATTTTTGATATTTACATAATAGATTTAGTGGTTCTGGACTGAAAACTAAATATGCTAATCAAATTGGGAATTGCAATCTTTTAGGTTGAAAAGCAGATCCATTGGAATCATGAGAATGCGTGGAATAAGAAAAGCCTCACCCTCAAAAGGCCCTGTCAAGATTGTTGCCTCTATTACGTTATAACAGACATAACACGTCATTTGTGTCCCGGTGTCCCGGTCTGTAGTTTCGTTAGTCGACAAACATGACGTCAGACGACAAACAACTTCATGACGACATACAGCTCAATCCTTATAATGACGTCAGTCGACAAACATGACGTCAGTCGACACACAAACATGACGTCAGTCGACAGACAGACAAACAACTTATTTATATATATATATATATATATATATATTATACTAGCTGTTGGGGTGGCGCTTCGCGCCCCCCCAAGCCCCCCCGCGCGCGTAAGTCGTTACGCGCCATAATAGTTACGCGCCATTGTAGTTGTGTCCCTATGTCCCACCTGTGAATATAGATATATATATATATATATATATATATATATATATATATATATATATATATATATATATATTTAGTAAAAAACTAAAAACTAATAAAAAAAAATAAAAAAGCTAAAAAACTAAAAAAACTAAAAAAACTAAAAAAAGGTAAAAAACTAAAAAAACTAAAAACTAAAAAAAACTAAAAAAAAGGAAAAACTGAAAAATAAGCTAAAATAAAGGTAAAAACCAATAAAAAACTAAAAAAAAAACTGAAAAAACTAAAAACAGGCAAAAACTACAAAAAAAAACTAAAAACTAATAAAAAAAAGTAAAAAAGCTAAAAAACTAAAAAAACTAAAAAAAGGTAAAAAACTAAAATAAATAAAAAATAAAAAAAAAACTAAAAAATAAGCTAAAATAAAGGTAAAAACCAATAAAAAACTAAAAAGAAAAAAAGGAAAAAACTAAAAAAAATTTTCATCTAAAAAACTAAAAAAAACTAAAAAGGGTAAAAACTAAAAGAACTAAAAAAGAAAAAAATAAATGACGACACTCAAAGAGAAAGCGACCAGGACAAAAGGAATGTTCGATTAGCAATCAACAAAGCACCGGGACACAGGGAGTATAAATGACGACCAGGACATAAGTAAAAAAAAACTAACAAAACTAAAAAGAAGGTAAAAACTACAAAAGAACTAAAAAGAAAAAAAAACTAAAAGCTAATAAAAAAACTAAAAAATCTAAAAATCTAAATAAACTAAAAAAGAAAAAAAAAGGAAAAAAATAAAGGAGAAAAACAAAACTAAAAAACGAATGTATATACAGACCGGGACACCGGGATACAAATGACGACCGGGACACAGGGAATATAAATGACGACCGGGACACAGGGACACAACTACAACGGGGACAAGGGGGAAACAGGGGGATAAAAATGACGACCGGGACACCGGGACAGGGAATGGTCGATTAGCAATCACCATCAACAAAGCTCAAGGGCAATCATTAGAGTCATGAGGTATAGATCTGAATACAAATTGTTTTCCCATGGACCATTATATGTTGCATGTTCAAGAGTCGGTAAACCTGACAATCTATTTATATGCAAAGACAATGGGACAGCAAAGAATGTTGTATATTCGCAAGTTTTACGTAGTTAAAACCATATATATATATATATATATATATATATATATATATATATATATATATATATATATATATATATATATATATATATATATATATATAAAAGGCAAAAACTAAAAAAAAACTAAAAACTAATAAAAAAAATAAAAAAGCTAAAAAACAAAAAAAACTAAAAAAACTAAAAAAGCTAAAAAACTAAAAAAACTAAAAACTAAAAAAAACTAAAAAAAAAAGGAAAAAACTGAAAAATAAGCTAAAATAAAGGTAAAAACCAATAAAAAACTAAAAAAAAAACTGAAAAAACTAAAAAAAGGCAAAAACTACAAAAAAACTAAAAACTAATAAAAAAAGTAAAAAAGCTAAAAAACTAAAAAAACTAAAAAAAGGTAAAAAACTAAAAAAAAATAAAAAATAAAAAAAAACTAAAAAAAGGAAAAAACTGAAAAATAAGCTAAAATAAAGGTAAAAACCAATAAAAAACTAAAAAGAAAAAAAGGAAAAAACTAAAAAAAAATTTCATCTAAAAAACTAAAAAAAACTAAAAAAGGTAAAAACTAAAAGAACTAAAAAAGAAAAAAATAAATGACGACACTCAAAGAGAAAGCGACCAGGACAAAAGGAATGTTCGATTAGCAATCAACAAAGCACCGGGACACAGGGAGTATAAATGACGACCAGGACATAAGTAAAAAAAAAAACTAACAAAAATAAAAAGAAGGTAAAAACTACAAAAAAACTAAAAAGAAAAAAAAAACTAAAAACTAATAAAAAAACTAAAAAATCTAAAAATCTAAATAAGCTAAAAAAGAAAAAAAAGGAAAAAAATAAAGGAGAAAAACAAAACTAAAAAACGAATGTATATACAGACCGGGACACCGGGATACAAATGACGACCGGGACACAGGGAATATAAATGACGACCGGGACACAGGGACACAACTACAACGGGGACACCGGGGGAAACAGGGGGATGTAAATGACGACCGGGACACCGGGACAGGGAATGGTCGATTAGCAATCACCATCAACAAAGCTCAAGGGCAATCATTAGAATCATGAGGTATAGATCTGAATACAGATTGTTTTCCCATGGACCATTATATGTTGCATGTTCAAGAGTCGGTAAACCTGACAATCTATTTATATGCAAAGACAATGGGACAGCAAAGAATGTTGTATATTCGCAAGTTTTACGTAGTTAAAACCATATATATATATATATATATATATATATATATATATATATATATATATATATATATATATATATATATATATATATATATATATATATATATATATCTATCTATATTCACAGGTGGGACATAGGGACACAACTACAATGGCGCGTAACTATTATGGCGCGTAACGACTTACGCGCGCGGGGGGGCTTGGGGGGGGGCGCGCAGCGCCCCCACCAACTAGGTGTTGGGGTGGCGCGAAGCGCCACCCCAACAGCTAGTATATATATATATATATATATATATATATATATATATATATATATATATATATATATATATATATATATATATATATATATATATATATATATATTTTATATATATATATATTAATATATATATATAAATAATATATATATATTTTAAACTACGTAAAACATACAAATATACAACATTCTTTGCTGTCCCATTGTCTGTGCAACATAATAATTGTCCATGGGAAAACAATCCGTATTCAGATCTATACCGCATTTTTCTAACGATTGCCCTTGAGCTTTGTTGACGGTGATTGCTAATCAAACATTCCCTGTGTCCCCGTCGTCATTTTTATATCCCCCTGTGCCCCCGGCGTCCCCGTTGTAGTTGTGTCCCTGTGTCCTGGTCGTCATTTATATTCCCTGTGTCCCGGTCGTCATTTGTGTCCCGGTGTCCTGGTCTGTAGTGTCATCTTATAATGACGTCATATACAAAGCCTTATCTATATATATAAAAATAAGTTGTCTGTCTGTCCGTCTGTGGATCAGGTGACGTCATGTTTCTGTGTCGGCTGACGTCATGTTTTCGACTGACGAAATTACGAAATTACATTGGGACACAAATGACGACCAGGACACCGGCACATAGGGAATATAAATGACGACCGGGACACTCAAAGAGAAAGCGACCGGGACACAAGGAATGTTCAATTAGCAATCACCATCAACAAAACACCGTCAACAAACCATCACAAATGACGACCGGGACACAGGGAGTATAAATGACGACCAGGACATAAGTAAAAAAAAAACTAAAAAAAAAGGTAAAAACTACAAAAAAACTAAAAAGAAAAAAACAAACTAAAAACTAATAAAAAAACTAAAAAAGCTAAAAAACTAAAAAAACTAAAAAATAAAAAAAACTAAAAAAAGGAAACAAAAAGAAAAATAAAGGGGAAAAACCAAACTAAAAAAATAAAAATAAAAAAAAACTAAAAAGAAAAAAGAAAAAAAAAACTAAAAAAACTAAAAAATGTAAAAACCAAAAAAAAAAACTAAAAAGAAAAAAGGGGAAAAATACAAAAATTTATTTCATCATTTACCATTTCAAAAACGAATGTATATACAGACTGGGAGACCGGAATACAAATGACGACCGGGACACAGGGAATATAAATGACGACCGGGACACAGGGACACAACTACAACGGGGACGCCGGGGGGCACAGGGGGATATATAAATGACGATGGGGACACAGAGAATGTTCGATTAGCAATCACCATCAACAAAGCTCAAGGGCAATCATTAGAATCATGAGGTATAACTAAAAAAAAACTAAAAAAAAGGCAGAAAACTAAAACCTAAAAAAAAGACCAATTCAAAAACGAATGTATATACAGACTGGGACACCGGGACACGAATGACGACCGGGACACCGGGAAACAAGGAATATCAATGACGCCCGGGACCCTCAAAGAGAATTCACAGACTGGGACACCGGGACATAAATGACGACAGGAACACATGGAATATAAATGACGACCGGGACACCGGGGGGCACACGGGGATATATAAATGACGACGGCGACACAGGGAATCGTCGATTAGCAATCACCATCAACAAAGCTCAAGGGCAATCATTAGAATCATGAGGTATAGATCTGAATACGGATTGTTTTCCCATGGACCATTATATGTTGCATGTTCAAGAGTCGGTAAACCTGACAATCTATTGATATGCACAGACAATGGGACAGCAAAGAATGTTGTATATTCGCAAGTTTTACGTAGTTAAAAACATATATATATATATATATATATATATATATATATATATATATCTATATTCACAGGTGGGACATAGGGACACAACTACAATGGCGCGTAACTAATATGGCGCGTAACGACTTACGCGCGCGGGAGGGCTTGGGGGGGGGGGGCGCGAAGCGCCCCCACCAACTAGGTGTTGGGGTGGCGCGAAGCGCCACCCCAACAGCTAGTATACTTATAATGACGTCAAATGCAAACCCATAAACAAACAAACATGCATATATACAACTTATTTTTATACATATAGATACAGTTTCTTCTTTAGTTTTTTTTTCTTTTTTAGTTTTTTCTTTTTTTTAGTTTCTTCTTTTTATTTATTTGTTTTCTTCAATTTGTCAATGTTCATTCTAACATTGACACTTGGAAAAACCTTTACGTGCCAAGCATGCTAAAGCTCCAACAATTTATATTAAACCTCAATAATGGGGTATCTGTTTTAAGGTTTTCGAATTACTTTAATCTATTGTCAAAATATATTGAAAAATTTGTGCAATTCCCAGTTTTTTTTAGTTTTTTTCTTTTTTTTTAGTTTTTTAGCTTTTTTTAGTTTTTTTTCTTTTTAGTTTTTTATCTTTTTTATTTTTTTACGTTTTTTCTTCTTAGGTTTTTTCTTTTTTTAATTTTTTTTTTATTTTTTAGTTTTTTTTAGTTTTTTCTTTTTAGTTTTTTTTTTAGTTTTTTACCATTTTTCTTTTTTCGAATTACTTTAATCTATTGTCAAAATATTTCGAAATATTTATGCAATTTCCAGTTTTTACATTCTAGTTTGTTTTCTTTTATATATATAGAAGATATAATCTGGCGTAACGGACAGACAACTTATTTTTATATATATGTCAAAATATATTGAAATATTTGTGCAATTCCCTGTTTTTTTAGTTTTTTTCTTTTTTTTAGTTTTTTAGCTTTTTTAAGTTTTTTTTCTTTTTAGTTTTTTATCTTTTTTTTATTTTTTTACGTTTTTTCTTCTTAGGTTTTTTCTTTTTTTAATTTTTTTTTTATTTTTTAGTTTTTTTAGGTTTTTCTTTCTAGTTTTTTTTTAGTTTTTTACCATTTTTCTTTTTTCGAATTACTTTAATCTATTGTCAAAATATTTCGAAATATTTATGCAATTTCCAGTTTTTACATTCTAGTTTGTTTTCTTTTATATATATAGAATATATAATCTGGCGTAACGGACAGACAACTTATTTTTATATATATAGATATATATATATATATATATATATATATATATATATATATATATATATATATATATATATATATATATATATATATATATATATATATATATATATATATATATATATATATATATATATATATGTTTTTAACTAAGTAAACTTGCGAATATACAACATTCTTCGCTGTCCCATTGTCTGTGCATATAAATAGATTGTCAGGTTTACCGACTCTTGAACATGCAACATATAATTGTCCATGGGAAAAACAATCCGTATTCAGATCTGTACCGCTTTTTTCTAATGATTGCCCTTGAGCTTTGTTGATGGTGATTGCTAATCAAATATTCACTGTGTCCCCATCGCCATTTATATATCCCCCCGTGCCCCCGGCGTCCCCGTTGTAGTTGTGTCCCTGTGTCCCGGTCGTCATTTATATTCCCTGTGTCCCGGTGTCCCGGTCGTCATTTGTGTGTATTTGTCTGTAATTTTGTCGTCATTTGTCTGTAATTTCTCTTTGAGTGTCCCGGTCGTCATTTATATTCCCTGTGTCCTGGTCTGTAATTTCTCTTTGAGTGTCCCGGTCGTCATTTATATTCCCTGTGTCCCGGTGTCCCGGCCTGTAGCGTCATCATACAATGACGTCATATAAAAAGACTTCTATACTTATAATGACGGCATATGCAAACCCTTTTTAACTACGTAAAACTTGCGAATATACAACATTCTTTGCTGTCCCATTGTCTGTGCATATAAATAGATTGTCAGGTTTACTGACTCTTGAACATGCAACATATAATTGTTCGTGGGAAAAACAATCCGTATTCAGATCTATACCGCATTTTTCTAATGACTGCCCTTCAGCTTTGTTGATGGTGATTGCTAATCGAATATTCCCTGTGTCCTCGTCGTCATTTATATCTCCCCTTCGCCCCCCAAGCGTCCACGTTGTAGTTGTGTCCCTGTGTCCCGGTCGTCATTTATATTCCCTATGTCCCGATGTCCCGGTCGTTATTTGTGTCCCAGTGTCCCGGTCAGTAATTTCTCTTTGAGTGTCCTGGTCGTCATTTATATTCCCTGTATCCCGGTGCCCCGGTCTGTAACGTCATCTTATAATGACGTCATACACATAGCCTTATATACTTATAATGACGTCATATGTAAACCCTCTTTTTACAAAAAAACATACAAAAAAACAAACATGCATACAACTTATTTTTTTATGTATCGTATATGTATTTTGTGGTTGCCCCCTTAGGGGCAACCTAGTAAAGAACAAACCCCAGCCCAAAGTAACCTAAAATTTAAAAAAGTGCTTTGAAAAAAAGTCTAGTAAGGAACAATCGCCATTTCAATGTGATTCAGGAATGGTAGCAATTGTTTCAATTAATGTTAATAGTAAAATATTTTTGCAAAAGTAAGCTTGTGGGAATTTTGAAGAATAGCTTGAAACCTCTTAAAATGATATCGAACCGGAATGAAAACTATACCATTGGAATCACAATAGCCAAAAAGCCCGTTTAAGAATGTTACAGTCTCATATGTTGAGCAGCAAGTAAAATCACTTTTTCATATGGGATGCAGCAATGTTTGTTCTTTTTCTTATTCTTGTTTTTATGGCACTTGGTATTTACTAGGTGACATATAGCAATCGCAAATTCTGTCTCTCTGTCGGTCCTGGTTCTGCTAGTTCGAGCACTTCCAGATACGCTAGGACGACGAAAATCGGCACGCGTATCAGGGAACAAACCACATTGAATTATAAATAGTTTCTTCCCTGATTCGACCATCTGGGGAGTAGAGGGGCAGCTAATTCGGAACAATTAGAAAAAATGAGGTGTTTTTAACTTCCGAACGGGTGATCGTATCTTAATGAAATTTGATATTTAGAAGGATCTTGTACTTCTGAGCTCCGGTGACATTGGATCCGATGACATTGGGGCGAGTTGGAGGGGGAAACCGGAAATCTTAGAAAATGCTAAGAGTGGAAAGATTGGGATAAAACTTGATGGGCAGAATAAGCAGAGGTACTAGAAACGTGATTGACATAACTGGAAAGGATCCACTCTCTTTTGGGGAATTTGGGGGGGGAGGTATATTTTGGTTAATTCGGAAAAATTAGAAAAAATTAGGTATTTTTAACTTATGAACAGGTAATCGGATCTTAATGAAATTTGATATTTGGAAGGACCTCGTAACTCAGAGCTCTTATTTTAAGAAGGCTGGAGGGATGGGAACTTGTGAAAATTGAGGTATCTTTGTCTTGCAAATGGGAGATCGGATCTTAATGAAACTTGACATATAGAAAGATCTTGTGTTTCAGGTTCTTCATTTTCAATTTGAATTGGATCCGGAGACTTAAGGGGTGGAGGGAAGACACGGAAATCTCGGAAAACGCTCAGTGTGGAGAGATCGGGGTGAAACTTGATGGGAAGAATAAATACAAGTTCAACATACGTGATTGACATAATAGGACCAGATCCACTCTCTTTGGGGGAGTTGGGAGGATTTCCAGTGCCTTAGAGAGTTCGGTGGTTCTGGACGTGATAGGACGATGAAAATTGGTAGGCGTGTCAGGGACCTGCACAAATTAACTTGATAAAAGTCGTTTTCCGATTCGGCCATTTGGGGGACTGGAGGGAGAGGAAAAAATCTAAAAAAAAGTATTTTTATCTTACGAATGAGTGATTGGATCTTAATGAAATTTTATATTTAGAAGGGCCTCGTGTCTCAGAGCTTTTTTTAAATCCCTACCGTATCTGGTGATATTGGAGGGAGTTGGAGAAGGAAACCAAAAATTTTGGTAAACGTTTACAGTGGAGATATCGGGATGAAATTTGATGGGAAGAATAAGCACATGTCGTACATACGTGATTGTCATACCGAACTGGATCTCCTCTCTTAGGGGGAGTTGTGGGGGGGAATTAGAAAAACTGAGGTATTTTTAACTTTTGAACGGATGACCGGATCTTAATGAAATTTAATATTTAGTAGGAACTCATGTCTCAGAGCTCATGTTATAAATCCTGACCAGATCTGGTGACATTGGGGGGGGGAGTTGGAGGGGGAAACCGGGAATTTAGGAAAACATTTAGTGGAGAGATCGGGATGAAACTTGTTGGAAAGAAAATGTATATGTCACAGATACGTAATCGGCGTAACCGGACGAGATCCAATGTTTTTGGGGGAGTAGAGGGGTCCAGTGCTTTGGCGAGTTCGGTGCTTCTGGATATGCTAGGAAAATGAAAATTGGTAGGCGTGTCAGGGACCTGCACAAATTGACTTGATAATAGTCGTTTTTCCGATTCGACCCAATTTGACTTAATAAAGTAAAAAAAAAAAGACCATCTGGGGGGCTGAGGGGAGAGGAAAAATTGGAAAAAATGATGTATATTTAACTTATGAACGAGAAATCGGATCTTAGTGAATTTTGATATTTGGAAGGACCTCTTGTCTCAGATATATTTTTTAAGCCTCTGATTTTCCTTTTAAATTAATCTATTGAGTCTTAGAACTTTGTTAGAGCTCATGTCATATGAAATCTTGACTCTTGGCACTTCCGACCTCGTCAAAAGGGTCATATGAGCTCTTGGCTCTTGTTTTCTTTTGGCACTAGTGGGGCACTGAAACATCACACAAAGAAGTTTAAGGCTTCACTTGAAAGAGCATAGCTATATCTAGCACCTTTTGTAAGTTATAAAACATTATATTAAAAATGAAATATAATTCTTGACAAAAACAGCATCTTCATATATGAAGAGACGGAATGGTGTGTTAAAAAATTGAAGGGCAACATACGCGGCTTCAAGATGATGGCTGGTGTCAGGCAAGGGTGTGTCTTGTCACCTCTCCTTTTTATTCTAGTTGAAGACTACATCTTTAGACAGATAAATTGGCATGGAATCCAGATTCCAAGAACTTCTTGCTCAGGACATCGACTTTTCCAAAGAAGTTGGACTCATAGAAGCCGACAAGCAGAAGCCTCAAGAATTCCTAAGCAAACTTGCAGAGAAAGCTGAACAATTCGGACTGCACATCAACGCCCCAAAGACAAAAGCTATGCCAATCAGTAGTTCACCCATGGAAATCCAACTAGGAGGAGAGTACATCGAACAGATTACAGACTTCAAGTACTTAGGAAGTACAGCCACTTCAAGTGGCGACTCAAAAAAAGAATTGCTCACCAGGATAGCCTTGGCCAACACATCATTTCATCATTTCGTCATCATTTCATCATTTCGGATTCAGAAATAAGCTCTTTACCTTGATTGAAGAATAGCTTGCTATCAAAGCAAGCAGCCTTAATCCAATACACCCATGTGAAAAAGAAATTTGTCAGCTTTTGAAGGTAGTCAGAGATTCAACATGGAAGGATAGTGTTGGAAAAGGAACTTGATCGAAGACAGTGGATGTAGATTCGGCACTAATGCTTTGGATAAAGGAATTTAGATGGCGCGATGATCTCATCTAAAGTAATGGAGAAGGCTTACGACTCGTTCCGAATCAGGTCCAGGGAAAGTCTAGCAAAGTGGAAAAGTGTTTTATAGAGATTGAAGGAGTTTATGACGAATATTAAATTGAAGGCCTTGGAGAAACAGAGAGAGAAAACCTAATGAACGAATTAGAACCTAGGAACTGACACAGGTTCCGGCAATCTTCCAGTCTAAGATTTTTGAATATCGTTTTGTAAGAAAAGCTGAAAGAAAGTATACTGTAAAAAAAATAACATTAGTCATTGCAGAATCTTAGTATAAATCTTCTCACAATTTACTAAGATATCATGAAGATACAAAAGAAACGCTCTCCGTGCCCTCCAGCACTTTCACCTTCTTTAAAGAAATTTACAGACAAAACTCCAAACTGGTTGACTTAAGGACCCCTGTTGCTACAGAACAATTTGAACTTCCATCCTGATACTCCGGAGGAAAGTCTCATAGCCAATATGTTGCATAAAGTATCTATTAAAGATGTACTAATACGTTCAACGTTGCATTAAGTTTGGACATGACCAACGTAAGGTATTTTTTTACTGTAAAACTTTAAAACCAATCGTCTGCTTTTGTTAGAGAAGTTGTAAGAGTCCAGAGGTATAACAGAGATCTTTTAAAGCTTGAAGATAGCCTATCAGCTATGGTAGGATTTTGAAGCTAATTTCATCCCCCCAAAAAAATATGGCGCTGTGGAAGGAATGACATTTTACCATTCGGGGAAAAACTGCTTTTCAGCTGGTAGAGAAGGACGATTTTCAGCAATTTCCAAGACGTATCCTAGCCACTTTAACCTTTCTCTCCTTACAGCCGTAGAATGTGGGATTGAACCACATATTTTGTGTACAGCTTACGCTTTGAGATAAGGGCAGTCGGTCGGGTATCCAAAAAAATCCGTAGGTAAATTCTCTGGAAAACATCAGGCAAATCTTCCTCCGCTTTTCTGAGCATCCACGTGTCAGAACAATACTGGACCCCTATTATCACTGTAGCTTCCAATATTCTAATATTGGTTCTCAGGCTTATCTTTCTTTTTTCAAACTTATTTACACTTTGGGAAAACAACCTGAGCTTTGGCTATACCACTTTCAACATCTTCACTGAACACATTGCCTTTACTAATGATACTACCTAGGTAAGTGAAGCTGTCCACTTGATCTATCTCCTTGTTACCCAAACATCACCTTCACTTATTCCTAGTCTTAGCGGCCTTGTTTTCTTAACATTAATTTTCAAATTCATTCTTCTACCCTGAACTCGCAAAACCTCTGAAATTCATTCATTTTGCTAAATTTTTTACTCAGGATGCATGAATCATCAGCATAATCTAAGTTCAAGGGACTTTTATTCCCTAGCTGATTCTGTATTCTCTTATTACCTTTGGAATGCTTTTTAGGACAAAGTCCATTAAGTGATCCATATAAAAGGGGATAGGTCAAAACTCTGCTTAAATCCTGATTTAATACAAATCCAGTTGCTAACGTCCTACCTTAGCTGCAGCAATGTATCCTCGTAAATAGGACTAGTCAATTTAATATTATTATAATACAAGGGTAGGACCTTCACTAAAGCTCTTCTATCAGCTGAATAGAACACTTGGCCATAACCTTTAAAACTGATGACTAGGGGGTTCGATGACTCAGGCACTTCTCAATTATTAACTTAAGAGTGAAAATTTGGTCGGTATATCCTCTCCCCTTCCAAAAACCCTTAAAACTTAATCCACATCATCTTCAAGTCTAAAAAGTATTATCACACGAAGTAATTGGCTTCCTACCGAAACCAGACTAATGTTTATATAATTACCACACTCAATCTAACCACCAGTCCTTCTTATAGAAGGGTTTAATTAGAATGCTCCTAAAATTGCTAAGTACTTGCCACTTTTTTGAAATCATGTTCATAGCCTTTAGTAACTAATATCTAGCCTCATAATCACCAAATTCATGAAACTCGTTTACCACAAAATCAGCACCTGGGGCCTTATTATTTTTCAATCTTTCTAGTACTATCACTAGTTTTTCCTCACAAAATAAATCTTCCTTTGCATCCGAGGTACTTTTTCATTCTTTTCTATGTCTTTTCCTGTAACTCTATCAAGGTTTAGGACATTCTCAAAATTTTCTGTCCATCTCTTTTTAGCTCATTCATTTTCACTAATTATGGCTCCGTTCCTATCTTTAATTGGGACAAGTCCAGATTAACTATTTCCTCTCAATTTATTAGCATCCCAGAATAGTATTTTACTATTAAGCCGTCTGGCTACATCTTCTATATCTTCAGCAATTTTACACATGACCTCTATTTTCCCTCTCCTTAATTCATATTTCAGTCTTTTCTCCATTTTCCTTAAATTCCCCTCATTTTTATGTGATATATTACTCAAATAATTCTGGCACAAGCCCCTTCTCCTTTCTGTGAAACATAAAATATTTTCACCAAAACTCCTAGCTATGTTTCAAGCTTTCTTCCCTAACACAACATTAAAAACATCAAAAACTATTTTCCTGAAATTATTCCATCTATCTTCTACACTGTCAAATTCTAAACTCTCCTGTTTAGCATTCAACTGTTCCTGAAAAGCTCCTCTCAAATTCTCATCCTGGAGTTTACCAATGTCAAGTTTTCCTAGTTACCCTTCCTAATTTTCAACTTTAGATAGCTCTACTAACACTACTAGATGACGATTTTTAGTTTCGACATCAATAACATCAATGTTATATACCCTAGTAGCTTGTATCAATCCTGTCAGTGTTTGGTTTACAATGACATAATCAATAAGGCTAATTATTAGGTAAGCTGTCATATCATCACGTGAATACCATGTTAACTTATGGGCCATTTCATGACCAAATACTGAATTGGTTATAACTAGATGGTTTTGCCTATAAAATCGTGGCAGTCTGTAACCATTACTGTGTTCTTGTCCTACGCTAAATTTGCCTAAGCTATGGTATCATCTATGCTTCTTTCTAAAATCCTCCAATAAATATACCCAATTTCTACCAGGAGTCCAGTCTATTTGTTTCTGTAGCTGTAAGTAAAACTAATCTGAGTCCTTTTTGCTTTTTTTTTCATGTTTTTTTTGTCTCTTCTGGTTCTTTTTAGAGGAGAGGGAGATGAGTCCATACCACGCGTTAAATCCGCTGCTCAGTGACTAGTTTTTCACAATATTTTGCACTAGAATAGATAAATTTTGACAACATACTAATTAAATTGGCATATGATGAAAAAGCACCTTATTTGAAAGTAAATTTTTGTGACACAGAACTTGAAAACAGAGTAATGAAGCAACAGTGATTCCTGATTCTGATTCTACATTAAAAATCTAATAAGATTTCATGAGCAACACCAATCTAACCAGAGGCAAGGCCTCTGACAATTACACACCCCACCAACAATATGTGTAATAACTAACCTTCAAATCCATCTTTTATGCTAGCTAAACCATAATCCCCATGGAGAGATTCTACCCTTCCTAATATTGCTTGATATAATATCCTTGAGGTGGTATCAAATGTAAAAGCATGCGGTTCCACCTGAACTACAAAATACCTGAAATAAGAAAAATGATCAAGGGATTTACAAGTCAGTTTTCCAAACCCTTAATATGCATACATATTTTTATAGCAAAGATGGCCAAGAGACATGAAAGCCTTGAATATACTAATTTTTGTTGTCCCTTGTCTTCTGACTGCAGAAAATGTCAACTTCTTCTTAATGTCATTGCTTGAGGTTAGGTCTGACGCAACCACCCTGGGGAAAATACTAAAAAGACATATGATTCTAAAAAGAATATGTTATGAATAAAAACAAAGTTGCTTATTTAAAGGGTACAAAAGAATATCAGTATTGATCCAGTCTTTGACCTATATAGATCTAAACTAGTTTTATTGTTTGGCCAGTTTTCAACTTATTGGATAGTTATTTCATTGTGCAACGATTGCCTTTGAATATAGTTGGATGTATCTGGTTTTTGTCGGCCACTAACGACAAAATTTTTGAGAAAAGCTCGAAGGCCGGTACGAGGGTAAATAAGAAAGGCATATCGAAGGTAAGCTTTTGGCATAATATTTAATACACTAAGGTGAGCGACGAAGGTATAAAACAACTGATAAAGGAGATGCAAAGTCTAAGAGACTCAGTAAATAAAATGGAGGTTTTGGCTGAGGGAATTGAAGGCCTAAAGACGATTTTTTTCAGAATTTTCTTGCAAGGTAGAGGAAACAAACAGAGCAATCAAATCGGAGATAGCTGGACTGGCATTAAGCTGCTCGACTGTTAATGAAGATTTGCGGAAAACCCAGTCCAAGATAGATTTTCTTGAAAAAGAATTGAAGAACATGAATTTGATTATATACAATTTTGACCCAAAACATCGAGGACCAAGTCTAGCGTCAGATATTTTGTCATGCTTAAATGAAATTGTCCCGAATTTGGATCTAGAGAGGCGAGACATAAAGGATATTTTCCGCCTTCGTTCTAAAAAGGGCGTGCCCCCTGTTGTCATTAAATTTATTAGCAAGCCTCTAAGAGATTTGGTGTTGAGATCTTCTGGGCTATTTAGCCGTCATAAGTTGAATATCTCCCCTGATTACATGGAAAGAGAGCGTATGGCTCGAGATAAGCTAAAACCACTTCTAGCGGAGGCTAGGTCAAAAAATATACCTGCTAAATTAAGGGGGGCGAGGCTAATATTACAGGACAAGATCTTGACGTATGATTTTGAGGATGAGAAAATAATTGAAGTAAGAGGTCCAAGTGTTAGAGATATGGTCCCGATAGCTCTGGGAAAGTTTCAAGGTCAGAGCCGTCAGTCCCTTGACCATGAGACTTCAACGCGCAGCAGGTCAGAATCTACAGGTAGCTTGCAAGGATATTTTTCAGCAAATAAAAAGGAATTGGACGATCCAAACACGGAAACTCGAACCACAACGGCATTTATTACACCGAAAAATACGGTTGCTTTGAATATGCCCAGGATGCCTGAACCACGAGCCAAACGCGACCATGCTAGGATAATAAGTCCAAGTGACAATCAAAATCAGCCTATCAGAAAGTCACGATTAGTGGGAGTGCTCAACCAGGAAGCACCAATTGAGGGCAGTGGTCTTGAGGAGAGGGCAAGAGATGGTGAAAGCGTGTCAAGAGAACAGTCGAGTCAAGGGACTATATTAACTGTTGGTTAGGAATAGGAAACGGGGGGCCATAGTGAAAATTCTAGTGAAAGGGTAGTACGTATGGTGCATTGGAATATACAAGGGTTTTCATCAACAAAACTAAGTGGTCTGTTGAAGGAAGCGTGTATTGATAATGACAAGAAAGATATAGTTGGACTAGTAGAAACATGGAGTGATGGGAAAAACCCATTAAGTGTTGAAGGGTATAATGTTCTTGAAAGAGCGAGAAATAAATCGAGTAATGGTCGACATTATGGGGGGATAGCGATATTGATCCGGGATGATATATTTGATAGCATCCATAGGCTATTAAGTGCATCAGAAAATATAGTGTGTTTACAAATGTCCATGTGGGATAAGAGGTATGTTATAGGCTGTGTATATATATCCCCTGAAAATAGTTCTTATATGAATGAATATACATGGGATACATTAATTGAGGAGTATGTTAATTATCTTGAGCTGTTTAGTGACCATTTTTTTGTATTACTAGGTGCTTTCAACGCATACACGGGTACGAGTACGGAGCTTGAAGACACGCAGGTGGATCTTGGCAACCCTTGTTTATCAGGAATGAAGAGTATGGTTGAATGGTATGGAAGAAATGGATGCCCGAAAGATAGGACAAGCAAAGATGAAACTAGGAGGAAAAATAGGTGGGGCCATAAGTTGATAAATTTTTGTAGTGAGGGTCGGTTGATAATATTGAATGGAAGGGTGGGAAAAGATCATAAAAGGGGAGATTTTACGTGCTTTGGTTCGGGGAAGCCTAGTGTGATTATTATATTATGGTTGATAGGAGGTTATGGGAAAATTGTTTGGATTTTTATGTTATGGATGTTGCAGGATCAGACCATCAGCCAATAGAGGTAGTCATGAAGGCAGGACAGGCGAAGAAATGGATGAATGAGAAGGAGGGTGAGAGATATAGTTGGAGGAATGAGGGAAAGATGGAAGATAAGGGTAGGAAGGTAATGGAGCAGCAGATTCAGGTAGATTGTATGGAGGAAAACCGTTTAAAAAAATTGTTGGAAAGTGAACAGATGCAGAAAATGGCGGAGGAATGCATATATATACTGGAGAAGGGAATTTAGAAGATGCCATGGAAGAAATATCAGAGGAAGTATATCAGAAATGCGGTGGAATATCAAATAAGAAGGAGATGGTGAGAAATAGAAACGAATTCTTTGATGAGGATTGTCGGAAGCTGAAAGTAAACCTTGTTCAACTTCTCAGGAAAGTGAAGGAGCACTAAATGACCAGGAAATGAATAAACACTTATCGGAGTACCGAACAGAGAGAAACATCTACAAGAGGCTAATAACAAAGAGAAAAAAACAAGTAGAAGAGATTAGGGCCATAAAGATCAGCGAGGAATACTTGTCAAAAGACCCAAAACAGTTTTGGAGTGAAGTAAGGCGGGAATTCAAGGCCAACGACAAACACATACCTCCAGCTGAGTCGTGGAAAACATACCTGGAGCAGGACACTAGCAAAAGGGAACAATATGGAGACGGTATAGGGAGTTTAGCAGAGAAGCTGCGAGAGCAGAATGGTTTCCCCTTAAGACAAGAGGATTATAGTCTATTAGAACCGATCAAGGTAGAGGAAGTTTGGGCAAGCCTAAAAGGAATGAAGGGATCTTCGGCGCCGGGGGTGGATGGAATACCAGCAAAGATTTGGAAAATAGGGAAAACAGTTCTAGTACCAGTTTTAGCAGCAGTTTTCAGTTTTGTGACTGAAAAAAGGAAATGGCCTGATCAGTGGAATGTGTCAATAGGAATACCAATTTTTAAAAGAGGTAACAGGCGGGATCATAGTAATTATAGAATAATTAGTTTAGGAAATATGATGAGTAAGATTTTCTGCAAGGTTATAGAATCAAGATTATGTAAGTGGTTGGATGTAAAGGAACTGTTATCCCCTAGGTAGGGTTTAGAAAAAACCATAGTGAAGCAAATCATATTTTTACTTTGAGAATTTTGGTAGAGAAATATAGGAAAGGAAAAGGGGGATGGTTATTTGCAGCCTTTTTAGACCTGAAAGGAGAATATGATAATGTGGATAGGAACCTTTTAATGTTAAACCTGTTATCTTTAGGACTGCCTCACTATTTTGTATTGTTGCTGTGCGAAATGTATAAGTACGTGAAGTTAGTAGTAAGAGTGGCGGGAAAGTGCTCAACTCCAGTGCAATCTTTATTGGGACTAAAGCAGGGATGTATGCTGTCACCGAAATTGTTTAGCCTTTATTTAAATGATGCCAATGAATTTTTCATTAAGAACAATCCACCAATGATATCGATAGATTTGCTTAAACTGTGTTTACTACTATTTGCTGACGACATCGTATTACTGGCTGAAACAAAGGAGAAACTGCAACAATTATTAGAGATTACGGAGGTTTATTTGGAAGGGAAAAAGTTAATCCTGAACACATCGAAGTAAGTGGTGATGGTATTTGGTCGTAAAGCCATGGAAAGTGAAGATGTGAATTTTTTCTTTAAAGGTGAAACTATATCAGTGAATTAAATAAAAAAAAGTTTTTTTTTAACTGAAAGTAAGGAGCGACATTAAAACTTAAACGAACAGAAATTACCCCGTATATGAAATGGGCTGCTCCTTCTTCAACGCCTTGCTTTTTGCACTTAAGTTTGACCTTTTCTCTCAACTCTACTTTTTAAAACAGTAAAAACTTTAGAGTAAAGAGCAGGGCGTTGAAGAAGGAGCAGCCCCTTTCATATACGGGGTAATTTCTGTTCGTTTTAAGTTTTAATGTCGCTCCTTACTTTCAGTTAAAAAACTTTTTTTTTAATTTAATTTCTGAGCGTTTTTTAGTTAATCCATGTTTTGATTTCGGCTCTCCGCAGATGAATAATTAAAGCGAAATTTGCATATCTATTTATTTGGCTAAATGGCTCTCCCATAGTTTTGATCGAATGATTTTGCGAAAAAAGGAGGGGAAGGAGGCCCAGCTGCTCTCCAATTTTTTGGGTACTTAAAAAGGCAACTAGAACTTTTAGTTTTTACGAACGTTTTCATTAGTAAAAGATATACGTAACTTACGAATTAGCTTACGTAACAAACTTCTATGTTCGTATGTTTTTATTACGTATATGAGAAGGTTCGCCGACTCGTCAATACCTCGTCAATAACTCTTTGCATTAAAGCTTAAATTTTGTCCCCTGAATCACAAAGGCCGTAGAATAAATAGTTGAAATTACTAAAAATCCTTTAGCGTAAAGAGTGAGGTATTAGGAGGAGGTGAACCCCTTATATGCGTAATATTTTCTGTTCGTTTTAAGTTTTAATGCTACTCCATACTTCCAGTTGAAAAAAAAACTTTTTCATATTTACTTCCTCATTGTTTTTTTAAATAATGCTAGAAAATGCTGCGCCCCCTTTATGGAAATCTTCTTCCCCCATGACAAATTCTTCCATGGAAATTTCCCCCACATAGCCCCCTCTTCTCAACCCCCCTCCTAACCAAAAAATCCCCCTGAAAGCGCCTCTACATTTCCCAATAACCATTAATATATGTAAACACTGGTCAAAATTTGCAACTTGCAGCTCCTCCCACAGGGGCTGTGGGGGAGTAAGTCGTCCCCAAAGACATAGTTATAAGGTTTTTTGACTATATTGAATAAAATGGCTATCTCAGAATTTTGATCCGACTACTTTGGGAAAAAAATGAGCGTGGGAGGGGGCCTAGGTGCCCTCCGATTTTTTTGGTCACTTAAAAAGGGCACTAGAACTTTTCATTTCCGTTCGAATGAGCCCTCTCGCAAAATTCTAGGACCGCTGGGTCGATACGATCACCCCTGGGAAAAAGAAAAAAACAAACAAACAAACAAACAAATAAACATGCATCCGTGATTTGTCTTCTGGCAAAATATACAAAATTCCACATATTTGTAGATAGGATCTTGGAACTTGTACAATAGGGTTCTCTGATACGCCGAATCTGATGGTGTGATTTTCATTAAGATTCTATGACTTTTAGGGGGGGGGGATGTCACCCTATTTTCTAAAATAGGGCAGATTTTCTCAGGCTCGTAACTTTTGATGATTAAGACTAAACTTGATGAAACTTATATATTTAAAATCAGCATTAAAATGCGATTCTTTAATATAACTATTGGTATCAAAATTCCGTTTTTTTAGAGTTTTGGTTACTATTGAGCCGGGTCGCTCCTTACTACAGTTCGTTACCACAAACCGTTTGATAATGAATTTGTTTATCTTGGGGTAAAGTTTACTAGTAATGGGAAATTCAGTGGGCATCTGGATCTAGCGAATGCAAGGAGGATGTATATTAGCGGTGAAATAGCGAGGAGTAGTCTTAGACGGGTGAGAGACATTAGAGTACATAAGAGGATTTGGACAAGTAAGATAGTACCAGCGATGCATTATGGAGCAGAGATCTGGGGCTATCGGAAAGGTCCGAAACTTGAGGTGGTTATGAAGAGATATTATAAGAGGATGTTAGGACTATGGGGTTCGTTTAGTAATTTGATAATCCAGAGGGATTTAGGGCTAGTATCACTGCGACCTATGAGGCTAGTGACCATGGTGAGATATTGGGTTAGGATACTGGGTATGCAGAGATTTACGGTAACAAAGGCAGCATATTTAGAGGCGTTGAGACAGAATAGTAAAACAGGATGGCCGGCGGAGATTAAGGATATCTTAGATAAGTGTGGATTAGGGGAATGGTGGAATGAAGGAAAGGGGATTATGGGTATGGAGGAAATAGTAATAAGGGAGGTACAAGAGAGGTTGAAGAACCAAGAAATACAGATATGGTGGGCAAGTCTGGATCGTTCAGGGTCGTTAAAATTGTATAGACAGATAAAGAGTAGTTGGGGGGAGGAGGTATTTTGGAAGGCTGGGTTAGGTAGAGAGGATTTGAAGGCTTATTTGGATTGGAGGGGAAATGGATTTTTGATTAGGGAGAAAAGAAAGTATCAAGGGAGAAAAGGGGAGAAGGTAGAATCTATTGCTTGTCCTATGTGTGGATCTCAGGATGAAAGTTTAATAAATTTTGTGTGTGAATGTGTCGAATTGAACGATCGGAGGCGAGATATGTATGGTAAAGAAAAATTGAATTAGATATGGATGGTAGATAGAATGAAAGAGACAAATTTCCTGAGTATTAAAAAGATAGCAAGATTTGTAAGGATTGCAGCGGCACATCGGGAGCGTTTTCTTTAAATAGTATTAATTTAATTTAGTTAATTTGTTGTTTGTTTTTTCTTATGTAAATTTCCTATGGCCCACGGGCTTTTCTGGAATAAATTGTTATTATATTATGTTATTATATATATATGTACACATGTATATATATACATATATATATATATATATATATATATATATATATATATATATATATATATATATATATATATATATATATATATATATATATATATATATATATATATATATATATTTATATATATACATATATATATATATAAGTATATATATATATATATGTATATAAATATATATATATATATATATATATATATATATATATATATATATATATTTATATATATATGTATATATATATATATATATATATATATATATATATATATATATATATATATATATATATATATATATATATATATATATATATATATATATATATATATATATTTATATATATATATATATATATATATATATATATATATATATATATATATATATATATATATATATATATATATATATATATATGTATATATATATGTATATATATATATATATATATATATATATATATATATATATATATATATATATATATATATATATATATATATATATATATATATATATATATATATATATATATATTTATATATATATATATATATATATATATATATATATATATATATATATATATATATATATATATATATATATATATATATATATATATATATATATATATATATATCTTCATTTTCATTGGTCATTATCATTAAAAAAATCCAGATTGGTCAGATTGCTCTTGTCATGTTTGATGGTCCAGATTGTTCATTTTCAGCAATTGTAAATTTGCATTGTTTGGGCTGTCCTTCTGATGTCATTCACATGATAAATTTTTATCCAAAATTAAAACTCTGAATGAATTCTCTCAAACTCGTGACCTATGTAGATCATTTTTTTTTATGCCAGAAAATCTCTGAGTGTCAATTTTCAAAAAAAAAATTGGAGCCATGCTCATGAAAAACATACATACATATATAAATACAAGAACTTTAAGCCTAGTTATAGCCTTGAGGTTTATAGTCTAGTTATAGTCTTTTCTGTGTTGACTATCACTAGAAAATAAAAAACACTAAGATGTAAGTCCTTGTTATGTTTTTTTTTATGTAAATTTTTTTCTTTAGTTTTTTACTTTGTACATTGCAAATAATGGAGAGCAAGGCCATTTTACCTAGAAACCATGATAAACCATGAATTATTAGAAAAAACAGTGAAAAGATAAAAAGAAGAATGACAGCAAATGTACATTTGAAAAAAAAATATGGAATTTTAAATTCTGAAGGTAAATACTAGTGTGTACACTAAAAAAAAAAGTAAAGTTATACTTGCCATGTTTGAATGGTTGTAGTAAATTCCCTTATAGCCTTGTTAATTCCTTTTATCTAAAATAGCAATGGCCTCTATTCAACCTTTTTCTTTGCTAATGAACAAGTATAATAATTGTTCCCCTTAGATTTAGGTTTGATGAGTATTTTATCTTCTCAAGTAGGCCTTGATCTCTAAAAAATCAATTATTTTTTCATTATTTTAATTGTACAACAATAAAACCATAAGCATAAGCTTGTTGCCCTTTTTACCTTTGAAAATCTTGTAGTTCTGCTGTATGACTAACATATTGGGCAGGACATTTGGAGCACTTTAGGGGAGAGTTATCAATACTGGGCACAGGTACATAATGGGCCATTGAACTAAGCAGCTATTCAAGATGGAACAGGTTGCCTGGTACTTGTATTATTGTTTACAAGATGGTCAACTTCCTTTTCCAGTTCTGAAGGTAATAAAACTCTGTTTTGGTAAAAGTCTGTTTTGGTAAAACTTATCTCTGTTTTGATTGGCCCTGAAACACTGTTTATTGCCTTGTTTGAGTCCTTGATAATCAGACATTGTAATAAGCACCATCATTATTTTTTTCACCATATATGTCAATGATTCCACTCAAATGTTGACAGTAAAATTTTAGACTAACTCACAATTGAGATAGCAAAGAAATAGACATACCATTAAAATCAGAATATTATCCTGAATCCAAATATAGCACCAACTTGTATAATAAGTGTAATTTTGCACCCACTTCTCCCCCTCCTCCCTGTAATTGTTGAATATATACCCTGAGATGTATAGGCCTATATACACTTAATTTTCTATATGTCACTCTTTTCTACAAATTTATAAAATGGTTTGTCTCAATAATGTAAAATTAATTGCATATACACAATTTAGGGCCAATATTTCACCACGAGAGGTAGGGTTAAGTAAATTTGCAATGCAAATAGATATTATACTTGGATACAGAATAAAATTAGTTTCTAAAGATATAAAGACATATATATATATTTCTTAGCTATCTCAATTGTTAGTTATCTAGAAACTCACCTTTTGACCATCAGTGCACTTGAAAAGAATAGTGGTTCTCTAGAATAGTGGCCAAGAATAGTGGCTCTCTAGAAAGGGATACCTTTTTTTAGATTGCTCATTTTATATTCATATTTACAGGTAGGTTGGCGTTTTTGATGATTCATCATCAGCTCCTCTTTAATGGTCTCAAGTAGCCCTACCCAATATAAAAATGGTAAATTTGGAGATATTTGCATTACTGAGCTATGAATCAGGCAAACATGCCACTTGTGCCTTTATTATGCCCTTTCTGGGCATTTTACTTATATAACAGTCATTTTACTTAGAAATTTAATTTTAAGCCCTTTATGGACCCAAGTGGATGATACATTTTTCTATTATTTTTGGCTATGGAAAGGGTTAAAAATAGCAATTATTACTTCATAATATGCAGAATAATTGTACTTAACGCATAGTAATGGGTAAAATAATTTTTAAAAGTATCTGAATACAAATACACATTCTTAAATATATTTGAGTAATATTTCCATACATGTTACAAACATATATTTTGTATTAAAATACTAAAATATGTATTTAAATGCCTAAATGCACCAGAACTACAACAGAAAAAAGATAATATAGAAAAGATTTTTAGTAGGGTGAAAACATGAGTTTGTAACCAACATCTTTCCTCTTGTCTTCAGAAAACTGCAGAATCTCTGATTTCAAAAAAAAGCATTGGTTTGAGCCATTGAAGCCTCCTCTCTGCTCTGTATAGAGAAGGCTCTCCTATGGAAAAGGATAGTCTCTGAGGAGGCAATAAGGTTTTTTTTAAGGCAAGTGTGCCTCTACACATCAGAAAGAACCCCCCTCTTAAAAGAGAGGGGGGTTCTCTACACCTTTCTATACAGAGAGATATAAATTCAAAGTAGATGAAGTAACTTTCACCAAATAAATTCCTTCAAAAAGCAGATAGTAGAAACATGTTTTAGGTTTTTCTGCTTATTTGCCAATCAAAGGGACTTAAAAATGAGGTCTGAACTTTGTCCTCTATGTTTCAACATGATTAATAAACAGAATCTGCAAAAGCAGCAAGGACTTACCATATCTTATGATTGAGATTGTTTTACTAGCAAATTGTAGATAAAATGAAGGCAGAACTCCAAAAAAGTAATTGGTGTATAAATTCTAGTAAACACAGAAAGCAGCTGGTGCATTATCGTAACTGGTAAACATAGGTTTTGAATATTTTATGCAGCTCAAGCAAATGTTGTCCATTTTAATTTAAAAATAATGAAATATAACATTTAGGGCCTTGATTTTCTTACAGAGCAGAGTTTTCACATATTTTTTTCAGTTCAAAAAAGGGAATTCTTCAAGAAACTGGAATATGAGGCTAAAACTAAATATTGAGCATCACAGATTAAAAAATAGCATTCTTTATGCCAAATTTTGACATTTTTTGCATTTCTTCAAGAATGACTGTTGAAATACAAGGGCAATTAACTAGAACAGGGAGCATAAAAACTTTAGTGTAATGAGCAAGGTGTAGAGGAAGATATATTATATATAGAATAATATGGTCTGTTTTATGAGTTTTGTTCCTTACTTTCAACTGAATTACTTTTTTATTTAATTGAATTTAATTTTGACTGTTACTCAAGTTATGCCAGAAAAGCCCCCTTCCATCTCCATAGATAATTTCACCCACAGAATTCCCCCCACAAAAACTTCCCAAATGGAAACTTCTGTGAGGATAGACCCAAGAAATCCACATGAATGAAGAGATATTAGAACACAATTGCTCAGAACCCCACAAAAAATTCCTCCTGCAAAAACTTCACACATGGAAACTTCTGTGGGGATATACCCAACATGACCACATGAATGAAGAGGTATTATAACACAATTGCTTAAAACTCTTTCAATGTTCAAAGCTATTCAAAAGGGCAGCTACCCTGGGCACTGCAGGTGGGTGGGGGAATGTGGCTAGGGGGTTGCCTACTTTGATCAAGTTTTGCAATTTAATTCATCTTTATTGGCTTATATTTGAGTTGGGAGGTTGGAATTATTTTGCCCTTGGGCAACCAACCCTAGGAACATCAATAATTATCTGAAAGCCCAATGAGCCTTTGAACACTAGGCCATTAAAATATACTCTTTGAGGAATGTAACCCCTTATCTACAAAATGTTTATGTTATGGCAGGAAAGTATTTGATGCTATTTGTCAAAGTGTTTTCTATTTCAAATACAAGAAGAAGTACTTACCAAAAATGTAATTGAAATATAAAGAAAGCATTTAAATACTATCCCATCACTGTTAACACATTTTGACTGCAGATCTGCTTTACTTTACCCTCAACCCCTTCAATATGCAAACAAATATAAGAAACTATAATTTTCCTTTTGTGTATTGGTTCTTGCTTTGTCAGAGTCAATCCAATTTATAGGTACATGGGTTTACACTAGAATGATGCTAATTGCTCATAGTAAACACAGCAATTTTTAAAAGATGTATAAATTGTTTATTCGATATGCTAATGATTCACACCAAGTTGTGGCTGATCTTGTGAGTAAAATAGCTTCATCTAGTTCAAATTCTGTTTTCATCAGTGGTGACTTTAATATGCCAGATGTGATATGGGTTGACAGCTTCGGATTCACTACTCCAAACAACCCTGCCCAAACAACTGTGAATTCTGTAGCAAATCTTGCCCTCATTCAACTGATCAATCAACCAACCCGTTATAAAGATGGTCAAAACCCAACTACACTTGACTTGGTATTTACAAATAACCCTGACACAGTCGTGTCTATTAAATATTTACCTGCAGTTGGTTCTAGTGACCACAACTGTGTTATGTCTTTGGTGCTGGTTTCCACTAGGCCAAGTAATATGACAAAAAGATCTTATACAGATTATGATAAAATCCAAGAACACTTATCTGAAGTTGATTGGAAATCTTTGATTGTTAGTGATAATGTGGATGATATGTGGTTCAATTTTAAGTCATGCTTGCTTGCAGTTGAGAAGCAATTTACTTCCATAGCATACACAGAGAAAACCAAAACATTGCCATTTCTCACTAAAGAGGTAAGAGAAGGCATTAAGAGTAAGAATAAGGCATGGAGGAAATACAAGAAATCAAAACAGGAGAATCATCTTGCTGATTTCAAGAAACAGTGTAACAAGCTGAGAAATCTCACATGTAAAATCATAAGTGATTATGAAGTAAATATAGCCCTTAGTGCAAAAACAAACCCCAAAAAGTTTTGGAAGTATGTTTCCAGCTCCAATCCTATTAGACGTAGAATATACCAGCTTATACGTCCTGATGCTACTGTGCTTGATTCCCCTACAGACAACACAAATTGTTTAAATGCCATATTTGCCACTAATTTCTATCATTCAGTCTCAGTATATCCTCCTCCCCCTTTCCCAGAAAGGAACCATGTCCACAAAATGCAATCTGTTGTGATTGATGTGGATGATGTTCTCAAGCACCTGAATAAGTTGGATCCAAACAAGACCCAGGGTCTTGATGGCATTCATCCACATTTGCTGAAAAAAGCTGCAGTTCTTGTTGCCATGCCACTGGCTTTAAGATGTCCATAAGGATGATGGTGGTACCAGCTGACTAGAAATCAGACAATATGGTTTCATTTTCAAGATAGGAGATAAAAATAACCATGAAAATTACCAGCCTACTAGTCTCATATCAGTCATTTCTAAACTGCTCAAAAGTATTTTCAATGATGCTATTATTACCACCTCGAAAAAAATGACTTAATGTCTAAATCTCAACACAGTTTCAGAAGGAATCAGTCCATTGAGACAAACCTGACCCAGTCTTATGATATAGTCACTAAATTAATTGAGGAAGGTAAAGCAGTTGATGTCCTGTTACTTGACCAAGCCAAGGCTTTTGATAAAGTTGTCCACACAAGCTCCATGTATATGGAGTCCATGCTGACACTGTGGAGTGCATAAGATTGTTTCTGATTGGCTGAATCCAGAAAGTCATGGTCTACTCTGATGATGGAGACCCCATATTTTCAGAGCCTGCACCAGTTATAAGTGGGGTAAGCCAGGGAAGCATGCTTAGCCTGCCCTCTTCTCTATATATATTAATGATATCTACGCTGATGACAGCAAACTAATTGGAATTGTTGATGGAACCCTGCAAAAATGAGTTGCATGGTCTCTCCTTATGGGCTTCCACCTGGATGATGGAGTTCAACCCATCAAAATGCAAAGTCCTTCACATGGGTCCCCACAACAATCAGATACATGGGTCCCCAAACAATTCCAAACTAATTGGAATTGTTGATGGAACCCTGCAAAAATGAGTTGCATGGTCTCTCCTTATGGGCTTCCACCTGGATGATGGAGTTCAACCCATCAAAATGCAAAGTCCTTCACATGGGTCCCCACAACAATCAGATTACATATTTTATACTTGATAAATCTGGCACATGTATCCAAGTTGAGGCTGTTGAGAGTGAATGAGACTTAGGGGTGATTGATGACAGGAAGTTTAAGTTCCATGAGCAAACTATGCAACAAGTTGCTAAGGCCAACAGAGCCCTGGGACTAATTAAATGAACCATATCATTGCCCCATTCTCTGATAATAAGAAAATTATATAATGCTCTTATAAGACCACATTTGTAATTTGGATGCCCCATTACAAATCCTCAATATAAGGGAGGTGTGGCAGCCCTAGAGAGTGTAGAGATAAGAGCAACTAAGCTTTGTGCCCCACACCAAGAGCTTCCCTACCCTGAATGTCTGCATTGCCTGAAGATACCCACATTGGTTTACTGGTGGTACAGAGGAGATGTCATTTTTGTTAAGAAAATGAACCAAAATAACATGGCTAGCTCAATTTTTACTCCCTCCCTTGCCACTATGACATGAGGCCACTCAATGAAGCTGCAACAGGAGCCCTCCAGACACAGAGAGGATGAACTTTTCCTCATTATGTGCTGTCTCAACTTGGAATAGTCTTTCTAATGAAATTGTAACTGGTGAATTGATTAATTCTTTCAAAAATGCAGTCAATTTGGAGTGGAGCAATGCAGAATGGAAGTACCAGTGGGCACCACACCCCATCACACCCACTAATTGTGTAACCTCATCAATTCAACAGTGAGATATTCTACAGGAGGACACAGTCCACCTTATATTGCTGTAAATGTGATTTAATGTAATGTGATCATTATGAATTGATGCCTGTGAATTATGTGACTTTAAAAAATATTAATTATAATCATACAGTAGGCTTTTAACCAATATTTTAATGATTTTCTGTAGCCAAAAATAAGAGAAATCAGTATAGGCCTAATCTTTAAGAGTCTATTAAGGACTTAAAATTGGATTACTGAGTAGGCTAAACCAACTTCTACATTAAAAAATTTATTACATATTTGCACATTAGGGGGAGGGGTAAAGCATAGCTATATTTAATATATGCTATGCTTTACCCTCACCTACCTAATGTGCAAATATATAGCCCAAATTTGTTTCTAAACTATTATAGATTTGTAATTTCAAATATCTGATCAACAAAAACAGAAATGATTGCAATTTTATATGTATAAATACAAGAATATTTGGGCTGGAATAACTCCATAATAGTGAGTTTGCAGTAGTTTTGCAAGAGAGAAAAGATGTTCCAAAAGTCAAAATGTATCTATTAACAATAGTTTCATGACCCAAAACAATTGTTCAGGTAATACCAACATTGACCCATTTAAAATGGAAATAAATGCTATATTTGGATTCATGATGTAGTTCTGGGCATATTTTGCACATTGGGCAGGGGGGGGGGAGTATATAGCCTACTCTGTCAATATATAGGTTCAATGTTATTGTGAAAATTTCATATAATTTATGGTTGAACTTGAAAAACAAGGGAAAAAATAAAGATAAACTTTCTCTCTATGCAAGATGTGTTAACTAAGATTAATCTGCATATTATCCATGCAAGAGTGTTAATTATGATTATTCTGCATATTTTGAAGTAAGAATTGCTTTTTAACATGTTTAGTCTCGTGAAGTGGCTATCTAGACTTATATCAATCCGACATCTATGGAGAATAATAGTTCAACTTTTGAAGTGGTGATTAGTTGTCCAACTAAACTACAGGGTCAAGCCCTAAATACTTGGAGTTTGGTCTAGGAAAAGAAAAACCCTGTATTAAAGACGCAATTCAATATTTTTGATATTTAATCCAAAAATGATACTATAATTTGGACCATTTATATTCTAACCAATCTGCCTGACCTGTTCTTGATTCTGACCATGTTTCATATTATCAAAATTTCCGCTTTATGTCTAAAAAGGATTTGTCGCTAATAAAAAATCCTGAATGAATCCTGTTGTGACCGTAAAAAATCCGACATTTTTCCCGACAAGCGGAAGCCGCTTACATCGTGTTTTCTGGTAACATACAAATCCGTATCTAAGGGATTGGGGGGTTTCGCCCCCCTCATAAATTTTGCCCAACTCTTAGATTCGTGACAAAATACATATGACAAAATTTGAAGGTGTTTTTAAAGTTTTTCTACCCTCCTCCCCGAAAAATTATTCTCCTGAACCAGAATCCTGGCTACGGACTTGGTAACATATGCTTGTTTTACAATATTGCCTGACTTCTTAAACCAAATACACAGTCAGATAGTTCGAACAGTCTTGCTGACTGACAACTTCGACATTTCAACAAGACCTTTAGACCTTAGATCCGCCTGTGCCGCCAGGGGCACTCAGCGCATCCACGAGACTTCGCCCATCTTTTCTGAATTGGGCAGTTGCGTATATATCTTCCCGATAAGGTTGAAGAAAGCGTTGTTATTGCGCAGGTCAGACTGATATGTTCGACGCAAGTCTTCTGAGGTCTTCCCCGTCTTTGACTTCCGTTTGGGTGCCAATGTAAAGTGGCTTTTGGGTTCTGAGTGTCCTGCAACTGGAGAAAAAGGTTCAAGTATCTCTACTTCCAAGCCTTAGAGATATCTGTCACTAGAAGCTGGTTGAAAAGTTTAAAGACCTTTTCATTTCTGAAACTGTCTGACCAATGAATCCATAAAATTCTTCGAGGACAATTATTCTCGAATACAAGGATTCTCTTTTCCTGTTGCTGGTTTAAACTCCAGGTTGCGGCTGCGTAAAGGTGGACCAGAATGACGCTGCTGTTGAACAGGCGTAACTTAAGCCGGGTCGAGTAATTTTTCGACTTCCATATGCGCTTGAGCCTATTGAGGGCAGTGTTCCCCTGACCTATTTCTGGTATCTATTTCTTTGAATGTCGATTCTGTATTCTACACTGTGCTTCTAAGGTGTTTGAATTCCATGACCTGTTCTCATTTTCACAACTGGTGTGAAGTGGGGAATCAGTAGTAGCCATGGTTTCGGTTTTAATCAATTCTATTCTTAGGCCAAGTTGGCTTGCTTTTTCGCTGACCCTGTTTAGAAGTTCTTGCAGACGTTGCTTGCACGACTGTAGCATTGTAATGTCATCTGTTAAGTCTAAGTCGCCAACTGTCATTTCGGCAGAAAGTTTGATACCATCGGTCACGGAGTTGTGGAGAATAAAGTCGATGATTATCACAAAAAGTAACGGCGACAGTACACAGCCTTGTTTGACGCCAAATAGAATTTGAAAATATCGGGTTTGGCCTTCGGGTGTCTTGATGCAGCGCTTGATGTTCTCGTAAAGAGCTATGATAAATGCGATTATTTTACTTGGGATCCCGTAATGAAAAAGGATCTTTCAGAGATTTGCCCGAACTAAAGAGTCCAAGGCCTTTTCAAAGTCTATAAAAATCATATAAAACTTTAAGCTACATTCTCGACTTTCTTCAGCGAGGACTCGCAAAGTAAATATAAGATTGGCACAAGAACAGTTTGGGCTGAAACCTTATTTTTCGTCCCTTAGGTGCTTTTTAAGCTCATTTTGTATCCTCTTCAGAATGACATGACATAGTAGTTTACCGAGAACCGAAATCAAGCATATTCCTTGTCAGTTTCCTGGGACACTGGCATCACCTTTTTTGAACAGGTGCATTATTATGCCACACTTTCAATCAACTGGTACCTTTTTCTTTTTCCCATATTGTAGCAAAGAAGGCAGTCCAGAATTTTATCAGTGCTGCAACTGAGACCTTTTTATCTCTGCTGATATACGGTCTTCTCCTGGGGATACATCATTCTTCAATCTCTTGGCAGCTGCTTGAATCTCCGTAGCACGGGAGCTCCACAATAATATTTAGAGAGAAGGACGGTGATGCGGGAATGTTGGGTGGCTCATCGGGTTGCGGCCTATTGATGAGTCTTTCAAAAAGAGGAAAAGTCAAACTCATTTATTCTCTTTAGCGCCAAAAAGAACTTTGACAGTGGGTATTCATGAAAAATGAATGCAGAAATTCATAAAATGAAAAAGCCCTCACTCTATTTGCTGTAGCAGATACTTTGTCTTTATTTTTTTCGTTTTAATTCAGGAAGATTTTTATCAGGAAACAAAGACCAAACTTCGAGCTTTGCCTTCTTCAAACCCAACATAAGATGTAGCATAACTTAACTATCCCAACTTCTGGAAAATCACTAGCAAGTATCATTTGCCACTCAGAAGCAACCTTTCTTGCGCCCCATTTTGGCAGTCTGTGCACTTCAGCGTGCACAAATTGCCATCAGTAAGGGAATAGATTAAGAAAAGGGGGAGAGGAATTTTTTCTGGTAGTTTAAGCACTTTTAATATCTTCAGTAGGAGGATACATTAAGACAAAAAGGGGAAAATGGGCACAAGTATAGTTTACGTTTCGCTCTAAATTTAAGGCAAATATTTTTTGGTTGGCCTTTCTTGAACAAAACATGCTTAATAAATGATAGTAGTACCATTAATTCTTTTTATTTTATGCTATTTGCAAATATCATGATCACTTTTCTGACAATACATCCCCCATCCTTTGCTTTAGATGCAGTGCAAGGATATGCACAAAATTAAAAGACGCAACTAAAAAATGATATGTTTACTTTATAACATGCAGCATATTTCTGTTAAACAGACTATCATTGTTTCCTTCCATTGTGATTCATATTTTAATATTATTTTTTAATTAAAATAATATTCGACACTAAACAGATCTTAAATTCCTTTGCACTCAGATAGGGTCTATGCTTGTCATGAATCAAGGAAGTGGGGCTTATTTTCAGAGTATCAAATACTGAATAAGGAAAGAACATGTATTGGGGAATTAAATTTTCTATTACAGTGGTTCTTTCAGAAAAGTCACTCTCCTATACTTTTTACAATAACTATTTCCCTCTTGGTAAAATTCAAGATTGTCTTCATTCACAACAAGACCTCATTACAGTCAAAATGTTGAGCCCCATTGCTTTTGGCCCAATGGCCAGGAAAATGAACCAGAGCAGAGGCTTAGATTGGGGGAGCAAATGTCCCTAAGACTTAGAAAAACAACTTTTTCGTGTCTTCTTTTTCAAAATAAAAAATAAACCTTGTCCTTTCCATTCATTTCAGAATTGCTGCCCCTTTACTGGAAGGGGCTTCAGGTGCAATCCGAAAATTTAGATCTTTTTATAATTATTCTAACAAATTTAGTAATTTCATAGTTATTTGCATTATTTTGTGACACACCACTCAATGCATCTTTCTGTGCTCTTTCAAAACATATTTACAATTCGTTACTTTTGCAAATTTCATTGCAAGCCTTTAAAGGGCTCTTAAAGTAGCATCCTATTCCTTATTATTTTCCTGAAGAAAATGAGTACCTAAAGAAGCAGAAAACAAAATTCAAAAAATATAAGAAACTATATATTTACTGAAACTGGCATGGTCTGGCCTGATGCCAGGCCCGTTGGCACCAAAGGGGAAGAGGCATTCTCCTTTTCTAAATAATTTTTTTTTGGTTTATACATTTTTGCTGACAAATCCTTTTTTGACTATTTTCATAGAAAAAATTAAACAAAACTACCTGGTAAATTTTTAGTGGTTGACCCCATCTAAAGGAAACATGCTAATAAATGTAGTACCACAAGACATCTTACTTTATAATGTTTCCAAATAACATACTCAATTTCATAACAATACAACCCTTCCTGTCCCTTATAGTCCAGATATTGCCCTAGGAAATTGGCATACGAAAAATATTATCATAGGCAGTGCAATGACGCTGCCTAAGCAAAGAGCGATGTGGCACAATGTATTATTTAATTTTTTTTGGTTTTAGACAAGGGTACCTCGTATTGAAGGAGTTGTTGTAGAAACTTCAAAAATGGCTCATTCAATAGGAAATTGAAACGCGTAATGCCCGTTTTAAAAGTCAAAAGTGATTGCAGAGCAACAAACACTCCTCCTACGCTAACCATAGCCCTAAACACATCCAATCAAAATTTTGAGACTGCCATTTTTACAAATGTGTCTATGACCATGACAACCCCCGCAGCCCTTGGTGCTAGGATTGTGATTTATGCCCTGGGGTCATATAAGGCTTTTATAGAAAAGGAGTGGTCGTATAAACTTCGGAGGGGCTCATTGGATAGGTTATCTGAAGTTCTAAACACTAAAACTGAAACTCTGTATTTATTAACTAATATTTTGCCTGTTTCAGAATTATTCACTTTTCATTCTTTTTTTATTCAAGGTAAAATGTAACCGCTCGGAACTACCTTCGTACTTTCGTTCAAGCAATATTTCCCTGAGCAGCCTGACCATGCTTATGAAACCTGTCATAAATGGAAAATGCAGCACCTTAAACTAACCACTGAGAGATTACAGTTTTTACCATATTTTTTGACCACAGGTTCATGGCACCTTTATCTACTATATATTGATTACAGTAAATCTATCCTAAATATAAAACAGCAACTTCGTTCTGTCTTTATAAATAAATTCAAGAATCAATTATAAATTAAATCTTAAAGTAATTAGTTATTTGGTTGATTTTGTTATAGTGGGTATAATTTTCTTTCTCTTTTTTCCACATAAGTTGCCGGCCATCAGTTACCCTCGCTTGCGCACTGTTTTTTTTTGGTGAGTTTTCGGACTGATCTTTGCCGAATGTCAGTTGGTCTGTGGGCAGGTTCCCGTCTAGTGGTGAGTCATGAAATTAATAATATTTATTTTATGTAATTTTTCTTTTTTTGTCAAATAGGTGTGTTGTATTATTGTAACGGTTTTTGTCAATCTACCTTGTGTCTCCGGCTTGACCCCTTCATATTGCGTGTGTTGTACAGAAGTTTAAATTAAAACCTTGAAACATTGAATATCCGACAATATGTGTCGTGTCCTCACAATATGTGAGGACACGACTTTAAGCTAAAACAAAATACTTTCAATAAAGAAGATGGAAGGTGGGAATTCTCAAACCTAATAGTCAAAGAATGGAAAAACCCCGCCCAATAAGTGTTTTTGACTCACTCTACTAATTCTTTCAAGAATGGTATTGACAAGATATTTACTGAAACTAAATTTTTTGGAGGGAAAGCTTTTTTACTGCAATATATTATTTTCTTAGTTTTACTTTTTGGTGGGGGATTTTCTGCGAGACAAATCTGTCATCTATTTTGCCCACAAACAAAATAAGCACAAAGATCCTTTTAACCTGCCTGAGACTCTAGGTAGGTCTGCCTCTCCAAAAGCCAACACACAAGTATTTTTACAATTTAAGAGTCATAGCTTTTCCCTGCGTTTGCCCAGACCATTTACCAAAACACTTGCAAAACTATTTGGTCTCCACGTTTGCCCGTGAGTCCATGAGACTTGTTGGTCATTTGTCAATTCTAAAACACAGTAGTCTGCCTAAGACTCTCAGCAGGCAAGCCTACTAGGCTTAGGTCACTTGTTCACCTGTGAATCTAAGCAAATTCAGTCCCTTCCATTTGCACGCAAGTCCAGTCAACAATGTTTGTCATGATTCAAATCAGAAGTCTTTATCATCCTTAAAGTTCTATTACTATCTACCTTAGTTCACTCCCAAGATGGAGGGATGGATGATAGACTAATCTATCAACAAGAGTAAATGAAGTCATTTTGAATTAAAATATAGTTGCCATCAGTTTATGGCTAATTGGAGAAAAAGCCAAGACAGTTCATAGTCTGAGTGAAAAGCACAGCAAGCATAAGCCTTCTTCAGGAACGTATAAAAATGATGTCATTTTCACTTGTTGATAGATTAGTCTATCATGCATCTCTTCATCTTAGTGCAGAACTAAGGTAGATAGTCATAGAACTTTAGAGATGTTAAAGATTTCTGGTTTGACTCATGACAGACAATGTTACCTTGAAAAATGAAATGGCTTTATTGGGAGATGTTCAGCATTCTTACAAGAATAATCTGCCATAACGATGCATACATCATAATTATCATTCGAGCAAGAAATTTGAATTTTTGATTGTCTGACTTTTTCAAATTTAAATGGTAAAATAGATATTGGTCTTATTTTTAAAATATCCGTAAATCCAGGTGAGGCAAAGAATCAGAATCAAATTGCTCTTTAGGTCTCTGATATTGGTAGTTGATGTCATGGTAATGCACCGGATTCCATAATTGAAATAGCATAGAAACAAAGTGAATAGGCTAGCTTACACTGCTTGATTAATTTTTTTATGCTTGTTCAGTACATTCTAATCAATTTAATCACAAAATTTCCTCTTCTTGATAGCTTTCTAACGTATCCTAGCCCTAATAATTTATTCATTTATTACATTTTTTTGTCTTAGGCCACATTGTAAGCTTAGGTTAGCTTAGTAAATGTATACATAAGCTTATTCGAGTTATTTAAATAGGAAGAAAGGAAACACTTCTCTTGGTACCTTTTTGATTTTGGTAGAATTCTAGTTTAGTGACTTCTTGCTATCTTGGAAAGGGGTTAGGTTAGGAAAATAAAACTTTGGTAAAATTCTAGTTAATTGACTTCTTGCTATCTTGGAAAGGGTTTAGGTTAGGAAAATGAAACATTCAGGGATGGGTCTATAGGCTAAAGTATGTCCTGGGAAGGTAGGCTATTTTGAAGTATCTACCTCTACTCCTTCTCTCTCTAGAGGGCCCTGAAATTTGCCTACATGACAGGTCTATACCTATTGAAATTTTGACTAATAACATTTTACATTAATTTTCAGTTACTAGTTGCTTTTTCTCTGCCTTTTGTTCTGAAAATGCAATTCCTGTTATTTGAGTAGAATTCTGAGCCAAATCAATGTTTTTCTTCAAAATTTAGGAAATATATTAGCATATCCTTAAACCCTTGTAAAATGGAATTGAGCAAAATGTAATTGTAAAATGTAAAATGGAATTGAGCAAAGTTATGAAGCTGAAAACAATTTTGTTGTACTTCAATTAAGCAGAAGATCTATTTTGCAAGGTTTCACTTTTGTAACACACATATTTTTAAAGGTCATTAAAGGTCAAGCCCCTCTAGAGGGTGAAGGAGAAGAGGTAGTTGCTTCAAAATATCTTCCCGGGACATAATTTAGTCTGTAGATTCATCCCTGAAAGTTTCATTTTCCTAACCTAAACCCTTTCTGAGATAGCAAGAAGTCAATTAACTAGAATTTTACCAAAACTTTCAGGGATAGGTCTACAGGCTGAAGTATATCCTGGGAAGGTATTTCAAAGTACCCACCTGAACAATTCTTCTATTTAATGTTTAATTGGTAACCCAAGCACCTATAAAATAAAGCAATAAGCAAAAGCAAGCAATAAATAAGCACTATGAAAAGCAAGCAATAAATAAGCACTATGCAATAACCACAGGCAGCAAGCAGGGGTGGGTATTTAGCTGGGTTCCAACATTGCATCTCCCTTCTTCACAAGTTGAGCTCATAAGTGGAACTTCTGAGGGGCCTTGCAATTGTGCACAGATCTGCGAGGAGATTCAGCAGGGCGTTCTGTTCCAAGTGTCTGGGGCACATGGTGGACACTTGGCAGGAGTTTGGATTCAGTAGCTGGTGGGCTGCTAGCTTTGGAGAGCTTTTTACCAACACCAGGGTTTGCAGATCTTGAAGCTGGTGAGCTTTGTACATTCCCCTGAGGTGGGAGAGTTGTAGGTGACATTGATCCCGCTGGCTCACAACTATTGGGTAGATCCATCCTTTGGTGGTTTCCTGAAACAGGTTTAGAGCATGGGACAGTATCTTTTGCATTTCTATGGTATATGTCCCCAGCTTCTGTTTCGACGTGGTATGATCTGGGGGCATCAGCTGCTGACAGGACTCTTCCTGGTTCCCATTCTTTTCCTGGAACCACCTTGATCCAAACAGGTTGCCAAGGTTGTAGGCTGCAAGTATCTTCTGTTCCATGTTTTAAATACTTTTTTTGCAGGTTTTGATGGTAGTATCTAGCTTCCTTAAACTGTACTGATGGGACAAGTTTTGGTTTGTATAGCTTGGGATGAGCTGGCAGCATGGACCTCAACTGTCTGCTCATAAGTAGTTGAGCAGGGGATGCCAGGTTATCAACAGGTGTGTTCTGATATTCAAGGAATGCAAGGTATGGCTCAGTTCTACTCTGGTGGGATTTTTCAATAATCCGTTTTGCTGTTTGCACAGTTTTTTCTGCTAAACCGTTAGATTGCAGATGGTGGGGGCTGGAAGTGATGTGTTTGATTCCCCACTCTTTTGCAAATGTACTGAACTCGGCTGAAGAAAACTGTGGGCCATTGTTGGTCATTAACATTCTGGGAATGCTGAAACATGCGAAATGTGGCTTCATCTTTTGGATGACTGCTTTGGAGGTCATGCTGGTGAGTTTGTCCACTTCAAAATAGCAGCTGTAGCAATCAACTATGATCAGATGCTCCTCCTCCCTGAACAAGGAAATGTCAGCTCTGATACGTTCCCAGGGGTATTCAGGTAGCTCCATGTTGATCAGAGGGTGCTTCCATGGTTGCATTTGTAAGCAACCACAAGTGATACATTGGCTGATCATTTCTTCAATGTTTCAGTTGATACCAGGCCAGTAGACAATTGATCTGGCCTGTTGTTTTGTTTTCTCCATTCCCATGTGTGAGTGGTGTAGTTGTTGCAGGATCTCTCTGCACATTGTCGCCAGGATGACGATTTTGTCTCCTTTCAGAACAATACTGTTGGCTATCAATAGCTCATAATGGGTGTTCCAGTATTTCTGAATTTTATCAGAACAGCTGGACCTGGTTTCTGGCCATCCAGTGATAATGGTGCTGGCTAGAGAGGATAGTTTGGGGTCGGATTTGGTTGATGATTTAATGCACAACAGTGAACTGTCACTCATCAGTACATTCTTGAATAGGGTGTGAACAAAGACTTCTGTATCTTGTTCAAATTCTGCGTCTGTCTCAGGGAGTGGGAGGCGTGAAAGAGCATCGGCCACAGGGATGCTTGTTCCAGGCACATGTTCAACTGACAAGTTGTACAGCTGGATCTGTAGCATCAGATGTTGCAGTGGTGGAGGCACAACACAAATGCCTTGAGATAGGATGGATTCGAGTGGTTTGTGATTGGAGAGAACCTTGACTGGCTGTCTATACACACATTGGTGGAAATGCTTGCATGCAAAGGCAATGGCCAGTGCTTCTTTTTCAATCTGTGAGTATTTTTGCTTGGCTGATGAAAGCAATCTTGATGCAAAGGCACAGATTCCACCATCACACGTTAATGTAGCTCCAAGGCCATGCTGCAACAAGTCAACTTTCAGTACGACATCCTCAGAAGTCAGGTTGAAGTATTTTAGATTTTTGCAAATGCTGTTCTTGACATTGGCAAACGCTTGGTCATGCTCTGAGGTCCACTGGAAACTGCTGTCAGTTCTGTGCTCTTTTAAAAGAGTTCTGAGTGAGTGGTTCAATGTTGACAGATTTGGGATATATTTGCCAAGGTAGTTGACCATATCCAGCAGCAATTGTAACTCTTCAGGTCCCTTAGGCTTGGGCATTTGGCAAATGGCAAGAATATTATTTGGGTCTGGTTTCATACCTTCCAAGGTCAATATGTGCCCAAAGTATGGAATTTCTGTCTTGCCAAAGATGCATTTTTCTCTGTTGAAACAAACATCTTTTTTGCATGCAACTTGTAAAGTTTTCTCCAGGTTGCTGTCATGCTCCTTGTCTGTTGCTCCATGGACAACAATGTTGTCGATAAGGAGGCCCAGACCTGCCGTCTCGATAAGCTCAGCAAATATTTCTTCCATCTTTCTTTGGAAGTTGTCCTGGGTGCAATTCAGACCAAAGGGATATCGCCAGAAGTGAAACCTTCCAAATGCTGTGTTAAAGGCAGTTAGATTAGCTGACTCATTGTCAAGTTCCATGCTCCAATAGCCATGGCGTGCATCAAGCTTAGAGAATTTCTTGGAATTGGCGCATTTTATGGCAACATCATTGAATGTTGGTATTGGGTGGTGTGGTCTCTTGATGCATTTGTTCAGGTTTCTAGGGTCCAGGCACAAACAGAGACTTCCGTCAGGCTTATCAACAATGACTATTGAATTAACCCATTCCGTTGGTTTTGATACTTTCTCAATAACGCCAAGGGTTTCAAGATGGCTAAGCTCTGCTTTGAATCGATCCTGCATGGATATAGGGATCCTTTTTGGTGGCTTTACTGTAGGCTGACAATTCTCCTTCAAGTAAATGTGGCATTTACCATCTAGTTTTCCAATCCCTTGGAAGACGTCCTCGTACTCAGAAAGGATTCTGTCAACAGTTTGATCTGGCTTCTTGGTAACCTCATTCAAGAATTTGATCAGGCCTAGTGAGACGCTTGAGTTCTTGCACAAGAGAGGTTGTTTAGCAGTACTGACGATGTAGAATTTGTGACCTCTGGATCTTGGTTGTCTTTTCTTTGGAGTTTCAGGTTGCAGGTTCCTAGTACTTTGAGTTTGCCATCACAATAGGAAGTAAGTATATCAGAGGTGTTAAGCATAGATGGCTGTGGGTTTAGCATGCTATAGATTTGTGACGGTAGCACGTTGACTTCAGCGCCAGTGTCAATTTTGAAGTTCACGCAAGTGTTTTGTTCAACTAGTCTGATGGTAGCAATCGTGCTGCTCTCAGCAGCACTGTCTATGGAGTCTATGAAAAATTCTGAGGTTGCCGCACAGTCTTCAACAACCATCAGGCGATCATGCTGGATATTTTGGACTGATTTGCTCCTACATGCACGGGCGAAGTGGTTTAATCTACAACATTTCGAACATTTTTTTCCTTTTGCAGGGCATCTGTGTTCATTGCTGTATGGGCCACCAAAGAAATAGCAATCTTTGTTTGCTCTGCTATCAGTTACTCTCCTACCAACTACATTAACTTCCTGTTTGATAGTCTGCTTTGCTTCATCATGCATGGTTTGTACTTGTGCTTGGGTTTCCTGGAATGTTCTGCATATCAGGACAGCTCTGTCCAAAGTTAGGCTCCCACCTTCAGCAAGAAGTCTTTCTCTGAGCCTATCATTCTTCAGCCCAAAAATGAGTTGATCTCTCACCATCTCATCTTGCTGGCTGTAGCTGCAATTCTGTGCAACTAGCTTGAGATCAGTAATGTACTGTTCAATGGTTTCAAACTCTTTCTGGTTCCGCTTGTGGAACTTGAAGCGTTTGAAGATGGGATTGGAAAAGGGCTCAACATGGTTTTTGAACAGTCTTAGGTACTCAGTTGGATTGTTTTTACTGGCATCCGGAACAACAAAGGTACTAAAATGTCTCTGCCCTTCTCTCCTACCCATATGAGGAGGTAGGAGCACTTCACTGCATTAGATTTTCCATTCAAGGGGCCACTGAACATTAACTCCACATGCTTGGAGAACCTTGTCCAGGCATCTTCCAAGTTAGGCTGGTTCCAGTTGATGAATGGAGAGGGTGTAGATGGGTCCATTGTTCTGACACCATGAACAATTCTTCTGTTTAATGTTTAATTGGAAACCCAAGCACCTATAAAATAAAGCAATAAGCAAAAGCAAGCAATAAATAAGCACTATGAAAAGCAAGCAATAAATAAGCACTATGCAATAACCACAGGCAGCAAGCAGGGGTGGGTATTTAGCTGGGTCCCAACATTGCACCACCTCCATTCTTCTCCCTCTAGAGGTCCCTGGGTAAAATTCTAGTTTAGTGACTTTTGGCTATCTTGGAAAGAGGTTAGGTTCATAAATTGAAACTTTTGGAGATGTGTCTACAGGCCTAAATATATCCTAGGAAGATGTTTTAAAGTACCCACCTCCACTCCTTCTCCCTCTAGAGGGTCCTGAAATTTGCCTACATGACAAGTCTATGCCTATTTAAATTTTGATAAAACAACATTTTACCTTAATTTTCAGCTACCAGTTGCTTTTTCTCTGCCTTTAGTTTTGAAAATACAATTCCTGTTATTTGAGTAGAATTCCAAGCCATATCAATGTTTTTTTTTTTCAAAATTTAGGAATGTATTTGCATATCTTTAAAACCTTATAAATTAGGATTGAGCAAAGTTGTGAAGCTGAAAATAATTTTCTTGCACTTCATTCAAGCAGAAGATCTATTTTGCAAGGTTTCACTTTTACAACAAACATATGTTTAAAGGTCATCAAAGGACAGGACCCTCTAAAGGGAGAGGGAGCAGAGGTAGGTACTTCAAAATACCTTCACATGACATACTTTAGCCTTTAGACACATCCCTAAAAGTTTCATTTTCCTAACTAAACCTAGCCCCTCTCCAAGATAGCCAAAAGTCACTAAAATATAATTTTACTTGGCACTGGAATTTGTCTACATGACAGGTCTATACCTATTGAAATTTTGAAGAAAAAAAAACATTATACCTTAATGTTCAGTTACCAGTTGCTTTCTCTCTGCCTTTAGTTCTCAAAATGCAATTCTTGTTATTTGAGTAGAATTCTGATCCATATCAGTGTTTTTTTTTCAAAATTTTGTATTTTGACATATCTTTAAAACCTTATAAATTAGGATTGAGCAAAGTTGTGAAGCTGAAAACAATTTTGTTCTACTTCATTCATGCAGAAGATCTATTTTGAAAGATTTAACTTTTATATCACACATATTTTTAAAGGTCATCAAAGGTCAGTACCCTCTAGAGGGAGAGAGAGTAGAGGTAGATACTTCAAAATACCTTCCCAGGACATACTTTTGCCTTTAGACCCATCCCTGAAAGTTTCATTGTCCTAACCTAACCCCTTTTCAAGATAGGAAGAAGTCACTAAACTAGAATTTTACCTTGATTTTTTCAAATTCAATAATCACTTCTGTGGCAAATTTCATCTTGAGTTGTTTATATGTTTTGCAAAAGGTAACTTATTAGGCTACCTTGTCTATTGCTTTAATTCAAGGCCTATGTTTTAAAGTAAAAAAGATCTATTAAAACTAATTAGATGTAAAAGTTGGCAATAAAATCCTAGTTTAGCTACTTTTTGATATCTTGGGAAGTGGTTAAGTTTAGAATATGATACTTTCAGGGCTGGTTCTACAGACTAATATGTCCATTGCACATATTTTATTGCCCCTAGCTCCACCCTCCCCCTGTCTGTAATGCAGCATATTGTGCATTATAGCTAATTTTCTACTCTTATTTTATGCTATATTACTGTTAATATAAATATGTGATTACTCCTAACAAATTTCAACTTTTATTCTTGTTTATAGTAGGGTAGGCTTTACAAGCTATAAATGAGCTATATATTTTCTTCTTAGAGGGGGGGGGGAGGGGTGAAATGCTGCTTAAAATCATGTAAGTATTTTATAGTTTTAAAAATTTGATTTCAGGATTTTCTAGTTTTTCCTGTGAGGAGGAGTGATTCCACACTATTACCATTTTTAAGGTAAATATGGGACCATCAGGGGGGGGGGGTGCTTGTACAAGCGAATTGATTTGAAAGAGCATGAAAAAGGGATAAAGTAGTATGTCCACCTTGCCCCTATGTCAGTTATGGAATCTTAAATATATTTACTATTAATGCTCATTTCAACACTCTTGTATGAAATGTAATTTACTAGAATGACCTGTAAACAATAGGATTGGTTGGAGCTATGGGTCTTTGTTCTCCCATTTATTTTGTTTTTTTGTCCCTATTCTTAATAGCTGTTTTCTCCTTGACAGCTTTGGGGTAAACTTATCTCAAGATTAAGTAAACTTGTCTCAAGTTTACCTAATCAGTACAATGACTAGGGTACAAACAACCTTGTAGAGTGACTTTGAGATATGGTACCATTAATCATGGAGTTTATGTCCTCTGCTAAAGAAAAAAACTAGCCAATAGATGATTCTATGGCCTCTTCTGAATCACTATTACAAAAAAAGAGAAGCTAAGCATTTTAGCCAACCAGAGACAAATTTGGAGTTTTTTTTTCATTACTTAGCTTGGTAGAAGGTGAACACACCCATGGATGTATCTTTTTAGGCTCTTTCCAACTGCTACTTTCATTGTATTTTTTTAAAGCCCTTTAATGGATCCTTAAAGTGATATAATTATGATTCACTCTCTTACAAGGAAACACCATAAATTCTGAGAACAATTTTAAAACAATTCTGATATAATTGCTCATATCTTTCCTTAGAGTTCTTCACTTTCTGCCCCTCTAATGGTCAAATATACACCCCATATTACATATTCTCCATGAATTTTCTATGCATGACTCTTTTCTTTAAATGCATTTAATGACAATTAAGAAACATTAACAAATTAAACAATGGAAGCATTCATGAAAAATATGTAATATGGGCTATATATTTGACCATTAGGGGGGGGGAGGGTGTGGGAAAGTGAAATGCTTCTGGAAATGATATTAGTAAGTATTTCAGAAATTTTAAAAATTGTTTTTAAAATTTGATGCTGTTTCCTTCTGAGGATGTAAACCACCAAAGTAGTACCCTGACGTCTTGTTCCTTCTTAGGAAATTGCAAAAACTACCTTAAAATAGTCAAATATACTTATTTATTTCATTCCTAAAAGTGTATTGCTTCACTTTATTCCACATTCCTGATGGATAAATTTGTAATTTACCCTGTATATACAAGCTAAGATAAGATGTATAGTAATAGGATGGCTAGTCACCATTTCAACAGATAAATCAATATAAAATCTCTATGCTACCACCAAGAAGGCAGATTGATTTGCCATTAAATTTGTCTTGATTTTCTAAATAAATGTGTGATTAATTTGAATCTGTTTATAGTATACAACACCTAATAATTGTAAATACCATGAAAGTTAACAGTGGAGCCTAGTCATGTACATTTAATTTAAGCCTAAACATAGAAAATGATAGCACATGGGATGTATAATTTAAAGCAATTTTTCTAAATCATGGATTCATTCAGTACACAGAAAGTTTTATGAAGCAGAATAACTGTATGTTAATAGGCTAGGATGTAAAGGTAATTTTTTGTTTAAATATAAATGTTAAAATAAGTTCCTAGACTGTAGCCAACCAATCTTAATGAGATCAGTTTCAACTATCTATGCCATATCCAACATTAGGAACCTAAAATTTGTGAACCTAAAAGACGTATATTAACAAAATATTTGTCTGAGATTCAACAGCATCAATTTGTGCTGGGGAAGGGCTATGACCTCTGAATGTTCTTGCCTCTCCCTCCTAGATTTTGAAAGTGTTGTTTTTTAGTATATTCATTCAATATTGCTTTTTAGGTATTTTTATTGAAAAATTGAAAAGAATGACAGACCTACCCTCCTCACTATACATTGAAAAATACATGAAATATGCAAAGAAACCAATAAGTATATTTGGAAAGAACAAACAAATTCACATTGAATAGTGAGCTCATATTCTAACTAGCTGAGCATTAGAACAAAAAACTCCAAATTTTCTGGCCAGATGGTAGAATATGAAATTTTATTTCCCAACTCAATACTTTCTAAATATGGTGGTTGCTATGGTCATGCTTATGCATCTTCACAATGGGGCCATGTGTAGCCCTAAATAATTTGTTCTGTTTTTCATTGCTTGAATCATTTCATGTGTTTGTTAAATGTGAATTTTATTTCTAACCTAGTCTATATTTTATCCACATAAAAATATGAACAAAGATCAAATGCAACATGAAAGTCAGATTAATATAAATTTTCTGCATATTATGAAGTGTGAATTTTGCTATTATAATCTTTTCTTGTAGTTTTTTTTATATAGTCAAGGGCTATATCTGGCCCTTTAAAGGGAAGAAAGGGTGTGAACATGTGTCATGGTAGTGACTATTATAATTATAAATATTGTTGATTAGAGAATCAAATGTCACAAGCATTTTGTTTTAATAATGTTTATATTAGAAGACAACATAGAATAGGCTGTTTTCAAACACAAAAATAACAAAATCTAGTAGAAGGCATATACCCCCTAGATTTTGGAAAAATCTTTTTGGGGCAATTTTGTTGAAAAACGGCTTTTGGTTTTTTTTTGTCCTCCTCCCACTCCTAAATGTGCATGAATTGATGCTGCTATTTGGCAAATATATGAGGCTCAATATACTTCACTTGGGCCTTTTTCTGTGCTGTTTTTTTCTGTGTTTGTGCTGTATATTTTTATTTCTACCAATTTTCGCTTTTATAGCCCAAAGTTTTTCTAAGTTCATCAAACATTTGAACCCATTGAAGAGGAAACAGGAGGAGGTCGGTATTTGAAATACTTTCATAAGGTATAGTAAATGTTCTGGATCCATTCCTGAAGGTTTTCATTCTAGGCAGCACAATAGTACTGCCTAAGTTAAGAACAGTGTTGGCACAACATATTATCTATTTTTTTTTCTTAGACCAGGGCACTTTGTATTGAAGGAGTTATTGTAGAAAGTCTAAAAAGGAATCATTCAATTGGAAATTGAGAAGGCTAGTGCCCTTTTCCATAGTCAAAAGTGATTGGAGGGCAACTAACCCCCCTCACATGCCCACCATTTCCCTAATCATATCAAACCAAATTTTGAGATAGCCATTTTGCTCAGCGTAGTTGAAAGACCTCGAAATCATGTCTTTGAGGATGACACCCCCCCCTCCCACAACCCTCAGGGCAAGGGTTGTAAGTTATTTCCTTGGGTCATATAAGGTTTTTTATAGAAAGCATTGTTGGAGAAAATTCAAAAAGAGCTCATTTGATAGTAAATTACGAGGGCTAGTGCATTTTTTAATAGTAGTTATTGTAGGGCAAATACCCCCACCCAAGCCCATTATTTCCCCAAACGCTTCTGATCAAAATTCGATATGGCCATTTTGTTCAATGTAGTTGAAAGAAACAGAAATTATGTCTTTGAGGATGACAACCCCTTCCCCCCCGCAGCCCTAATTGCATGGGTTGTAAGTTATACCCTGGGGGCATATAGCCTAAGGTTTTTTCTAGAAAGCATTGTTGTAGAAACTTCAAAAAGGGCTCATTCAATTGGAAGATAAGAGGACTAGTGCTCTTTTTAATAGTTGAAAGTGATAGGGGTACAAATGCCATTATTTCCCCACCCCATTATTTCCATTATTTCCCCACCCCATTATTTCCATTATTTCCCCAAACACCTCCAATCAAAGTCTTGGGATAGCCATTTTTATCAACATATTGAAATATCTGGACATTATGTCTTTGTAGAAGACAACCACACAGCCCTCAGGGCAAAGGCATGTAAGTTAATACCCCTGGGGGAATTTAGGGTTTTATAGAAATCTTGGTCAAGTAAAACCTGGAGGAGGTCATTGGATTGGTAATCAGAAGTTCTAGTGCCCTTTTAAGAGTCAAACTGATCAGAAGACAGCTACTCTCTCCCCCCCCACACACATCATATTGTCCTGAGATGCATCTAATAGAAACTTTGAGATAGGAATTTTATTTTAGCTAGTCCAAATATCACATAACAAAGCTTTTGGCATTGAAAGGGGGAAGGACTTTATATGATGCCTTGGGGCATTTAAGGTTTTTATGTAAGGGATGGTTGTATAAACTTTAGAGGAGGCTCATTTTGCTAAAAATTGGAAGTTCTAGTTCCCTTTTAAGAGTCAAAAGTGATGGAGGGCAGCTATCCCCCCACTTTTCACCAAACGAATTTGATTGAAGTTTTGAGATAGCAATTTTGCTACAAAAAAAGTCCAAAGAACATATAACAATGCCTCTAGGGTTGACACAATCCCCATTGCCATGGAGAAGAGTTGTAAGTCATGGCCTGGGGGCATATAAGGTTTTTCATTGAATGGTGGTTGTATGAACTTCAGATTGGGCTTAAGAGTCAAAAGTGATTTGAGAGAAACCAGCCCCTCCCCCCTCACATGCTCACCATTTCCCCAAAAGACATCCAGTGAAAACTTGGAGATAGCAGTGTTGTTCATTGTAGTTGAAGCATCTGGAAACCATGTCTTTGAGGAACACACCCCTACCTTCATTGCTCTCAGGGCAAGGGTTGTAAGTTATGTCCTGAGGGCATCTAAGGTTTTTGTGGAAAGGGTTGTCGTATATACTTCAGAGGGGACTGATTGGATTGGTAATCAGAATTTCTATTGTCCTTTTGAAGAGTCAAAGTAATCCAAAGGCAGCTATCCCCCCACACGTTGTATTTTCCCAAAATACATCTAATATGAATTTTTAAACAGTCTTTTATTCAAAATAGTCCAAAGGTTGTATAAAAGAATTTTTGGGTTGATACAAACCACCAGAGCCAGAGGGCAAGGGTTGTAAGTTATGCCCCTGGGATTTTTCTGGTTTATGTAGAAAGGATGGCTGCATAAACTTTAGAGGTGACTCATTTGGTCGAAATTGGAAGTTCTAGTTTCCTTTTAAGAATCAAAAGTGGTGAAGGTCAACTAGTCCCCCCCCCCAACTACCCCTCTTTTCACCAAACATATCTGATAGAAATTGTATGACGGCAATTTTGTTCAAGATCATCCAAAGAACAAATAAAAACGCTTCCGGTATTTGCCTCAGATAAGTTTATCCCGGAGATGTATGAGGCTTTATTGAATAGTTGGTCGTGTTAAATTAAGGTGGGTCTCATTTAATTTTGAATTGTAAGTTATAGTACCCTTTTTAAAAGTCAAAGTAATTTGAGAGAAACCAACCCTCCCCCATGCCCATTATTTCCCAAAACAAACATCCAAACGAAGTTTTGAGACATCAGTTGTTTTCAGCATTGTTGAAAGGCTCAGTAATTATGCGTTTAGGGGTGTAAGTCCCCCCCCCAAGGCCTCAGGGCAAAGGCTGCAAGCTATGCAATTTGTTCATTGTTTACATGTAGTGTATATAATTGAGAAAAGTTATGCATGTTTGACTTTTACTTTCTCAAAATACAAAGGTCATTAAGATAAGTCTTTCAGGGAATATTCAGGGAAGTGCTGAACTAAATTAAAACGTGCTTTGTGCATATGGGTTGTCAAAAGGGTGTAAATCAGGAATTCCTGAGTATATTAATTTGGAACTTCCAGGAAATGATTAAGGAGATGGTCAACTGACTAAAAGGTAATATTTGCATGCTACTGCTGCTTCTGCTGCCAGAAAAAGAACTATTACTACTATCACTAAAGTTACTACTTATGTTTTTTCTCCTGATTGTCTTCTCATGTGTGTTCAACTAAATCAAAACGTACTATGAGTATACTGATTGCTGATATGGGCATATCAGCAATATTTTTTAGGAAACTTCAGTGGCATCATAAGTGGGATTTCAGCTGACCAAAAGGCAAAATGTACCTGCTACTAAGGCTATTAATACTGCTGCTACTGTTGTTACTACTACTAATAATACACTATTATTGTTACTACTATTTCTAGTAGTACCACTACTTCTATGATACTCAAACAATTAAGGCTACAAGTAGAAAGTTGAAAGTTTGACAGAATATTGAGAGGGAATTGATTTAAATCAAAACACACTATGCGCATGTAGATTGTCAAAAAGGCATATCTCAAGAATTGATTTGGGTATTAAGTTGAAACTTTTGGAGAATACTTAAAGGGGATGATGATCAATTGACAAAAAGGTAATATATGCATGTCACTACTAATACTAATACCACTGCTACTTTTACTAATACTGCTACTGCTACTAAACTGCTTCAATTGCAACAACTTGTTAGGCTTATAGTATTAAGGTGGAGAGGGCATCAAAAGGGTGTCAAAAGCACACATCAACAATATTTTTGGAATGGCTTAATGTGTCAAGGTGAAACTTCTGGGGCATTATGAAAGCAAGGTTCAACTGACCAAAAGGCAATAAGCAGATGCTACTACTGCTATTAATACTGTCGCTACCACTGCTACTACTACTATTACTACTAATACAGCACTAACACTACAACTACTTACCATCAAAACTGCTGTGATAATAGTGCTATTAAGGCTAAGTCTATGAAGGTAAAATTTGAGAGAATGGTGATGGCAAATTCTAACTAACAAAAGAGGCAAACTTCGAACTTGTCAAAAGGGCGTATCAGCAATATCTTAGCAACAGTTTCGTATGTGAAATTGAAACTTACAATGCTTTTTGGGGGGATGTTGAACTAACCAGAAGACAATCTTTGCATTATAACACTACTGCTTCTACTCATAAAACTACTTCTACCGCTACGAAAGCTATGACTATTACTATTAACTCTACTCCTACGGCTCTACTCCCATAATCAGCATTAATAAACAATTGAAGCCCAAAACGAACAGAAAGTACAATAAATAACCAAGTCGAACTCAAAACGAGCAGAAATTAAAATGAGTATGGCTCAAAATCCCTATGCCTCCCTAAGGCCAGAATGTTTTAATTAACGCCAAAATTAACTTTGGCGTTAATCTGCATGTTATGGGTAGTTGGTGCGTTTCTATGGCAAGATTTATCAATGTTGGTATCACTGTCAGCAAAGAGTAAATTACGAATTTCTCTCAAATGACATTTTTGTAAACGGTACTCTATTAGAAAGCTAATAGAAATAGACAAGGATAAATTATCATTCATTTCTGACAAGAACACCTTTCTCCTGGTTTCTATCTGGCTCCTTTATTTTCCATGTTTGATACATTTCTAATATCCCCTCTTCCAGCTTCCATTTTGCTTCTCTACTTCTATCACAGCTATACTTGCGAACTCCAGCCATTGTTTCTGTTTGAAGTCTATTTCGCAGCTTTATCTTGACATTGTTCAAGTCAGAGAACTATCTTTCAGATTCTGCCGAAGATTATGACAGACAGCAGTACGACAGCATAGTGTTGAAAAAAGGTTGACAAATTCCAAGAAAGGTCGTCAAGCTCCGACTTTACCAACTTTATTGTTTCCAGAACAGACTGGGTTCACTAATTTCACCATAGTCCGTTTGAACAAATCGTTCTGATCGTCGATATCAAACAATCCTGAATCGATTGATCTAATTTTTCTTCAAATCCTGTCTCTATTTTACCCAGCAGATTTTAAATCTGGCAATCGGTGGAACTAGACTCTACCTTTTTGCTCAAAGCCTCGTAAGGGTGTACAGTACCCAAGGCTGTATCCAGGAGGGCTAAGGGGTTTGAACCTCTCCCCCACCCCGAAAAGTTTGTCCTACTCGTAAAAACGTTACAAAAAAGAATATAAACAAATTTTTTATGCACAATGTCAGGGGGGGGGGGAATAAATGATCACCGAGTGATCTTTTTCTTAACAAAAACTAGACTGATAGTATTTATCATCAAAGTGCAATTTTCACTCCATGCCGACCTGTCTATTCACAGAAAAGTGATTTTGAAATAACACAGGAATTCAGTGGCAACTTATAGACTATCGGATGTCTCCCAAGAATGGCAGCAGAGAGTTCGGTATCACCCCTCTCTTTCATTAGTTTTGGCTCATCAGTTGCGTTCTTTACAGTGCTTCCACTATCACCGAATTTTTGTGCTTCTCCCCGAAAATATCGCAAAAATGGAGTGGTAAAAACGTTTGGGCCTAGAAGCATCACAGCTTTAAATCCAGCCCTGCCAGTTCATGGTACAGTTGTTCACAAAACATTTCATGACGCTTTGGTTGTCCATCTGAACATCTTTCAGAAGAGTGTGGATATGCACTGCCGGACTCTGAAAATTTACGTTCAGTGCATTTAGCTTTTTCAAAACAAAATCTAGGAAATGCAAAATGGATCAACGGGTGAGAATTGAGCTCGTTGACTTTGGCTAGGTTTATCCCGTCATTTTTTGGCCGAGCTGCTTGATCTACAAAGAATAAAAGAAAGGCCGATCGCTGTCGGGGAATTTCACAACTGTACTTTCCATCGAAAGCCATCTGGTAGCCGAAACTGATAGTAATTTTCGATGAATGACTTAGGTGAATTCGTGGAGCTCTGTCAATCGTTTGGAACTGAGGCCTATGTAGCCAACTATTTTTATTCATATGATTTAGTCAACTATTTCCGCTTTATTAATTGTTTGAAACTGCAGCTGGTTTAGAACTGAACTCAATTTGTTTATAACATTAAAGAGAGTTCACCCAGGAAGTGATTGCTTATCATGTGCTAGAAACTGTTCTACCTCGTGTTCACAGTGCTAATTGCAATAAGTTTTGAATGAGCTCAAGACCGAACTGATCACTCGTCATGCCGGTTGAGTTTAAATTACCATTGAGATCAATTAGCACCCTTGAGGTCGACATCGTTACTAAACATTGTGTAAGAATGGTAATTTGTTGCAAAATTTATTATGGACGAATCAAGACATTTTATCTATCGGGGCCAGATATGAACAAGTTTGTCTCGGGAAAACTGGCCTAATTCCCGCAAAAATTTCTGAACCAACTAGCCCAACGCCCCGCTCTTTACGTTAAAGTTTTTTTTACTGTTTTAGAAAAGTAGAGTTGAGAGAAAGAGTCAAACTTTAGCGTAAAGAGCGGGGCATTGATGAGGAAGCAGCCCCTTTCATATACGAAGTAATTTCTTTTCTTTTTAAGTTTTAATGTCGCTCCTTACTTCCAGTAAAAAAAAAATTGTTTTTTTTTTATTTAATTGCCTCTAAGGAGTCAGGAGTATTGTAATGTCTAATGTCACTTAATGATTGATTTTACTAGTTCTGAGGTTACATTGTCCATTGCATTTATTCTTAAAATTCTTTAATACCCTCAAATTTGTAATAAGTATTTCATAAGTGTATCAGGATGGCATTTTTACTTTACATAAGGAAACATGATAAAAAATAATTCTTACTACACATTATGTCTAAAAAATGTAGGCAAAAGATTTATGCGTAAACCAGTTTCAATACCCCCATCTCCACTAATTTGTGAATTTATATTCCAAATTAGAAATGTTAAATATATTTTGCCATGTATTAGTCTTTTGTTTCAACTTAATAACCTACCCGTAAATTGAAACAATATTGACGGAATCAAGAAACAGAAATGCATGAGAAATAAGGTAGTATCCAAAGGCGGAGGGGGGTGGAGTGCGAACGGGTTTGGACCCCCCTCAGTTTTTGTCTAACTTGTAAAATATTTGCTGGTTAGGAGGGCGGGGTGAATGTGCTAGGCATATTATAAGAATTTGTTTTTATCATGATTCCTTATGTAGAGTGGAGCTGCTAAACTGATACCTTCATAAGGCTCCAAGAATTGTGGATTATATTTTAGGAGGATTCATAAACCCGTCTTTTTAAAAGTCTGACATTGGTGGTTCTTTAACGTCTTTTGGATAGGCATAATGGTGGTCAATAGAAAACTTTTCCATATGATTTTGCTAAAACAATATAAGGAACAGGAAATGAATGGTCAGTCGCTTTTCTCCCTTCTGAAACAACGTCCTGGCAGTATGATTGTCACCCATTTTTATCTTAACCTCTTTCAATGTCATATTTTGTACGTAAGCTTGTTTAGCTCTCTGAATTCTGTTTTCGTTAGCATATACTCAACATATTTCGCTTATATGTTGTGCTAGGCTTGTTATACATGATTCATAACTGTCAAAGTGCACACTGTAGTTGATGCTCGATGGTTTACCGATTTTCAAGTCGACCAAGGTTTTGTGGTTGTTAGGAAAAAAAGATGTGTACAAAAGTAAAGAGCAAAAATCAAGCCAAGCTTTTCCTTGCGTGGAGCAAAAAAAAATTAATGACATAAAATGTCAAATTTGGCGCAAATGGGTAGTATTATATGCATTATAATTCAAATCTAAGCCAGATGTAATTCAAAACAAACACCATTTATCCTCAAATCTTTTAATTTAATTTACATTTTTTAATTTAGCGAAAACCCGCTTATCAGAAAAATTTTCGAAACTCGAATTTCAACATTTTCAACAAACACGGATTTTCCTTCCTAGATTTTGTCCTGGCTCTCCTTTGGAAAATCTATCCTCCAAGGTTTTCACACCCAAGGAGCTAAGTATTCTATCAAAAGGATCTTTGGCTCAGACATACGTAAATATATCAGAAATTATTACGAGTGTGGAGTCCGGTATTTTTAGCTCTCATGGTGAAGTTGAAAATCCAGACCTACTACGAGGGGAAATAGTAAAGAGTATTCTTGATTATAAGCCGTCATTGTCGCTTACATCTCAATCAAAGGAAGAAATTAAAATCCTCCAAAAATTGAAAAAAGATAAAAATACAGTAATTACAAGAGCGGACAAAGGAAACACAGTTGTGATTATGGATTCTGCAGATTATCAAAATAAAATAAATAGCCTTTTATTGGATAAAAATACTTATAAAGAAATAAAAACTGATCCCACAGATAAATACACCAAGCAGTTGAGGAAAGAATTAGAAATTTTAAAAGACAGTAGACTAATCACCCCTCAAATGTACAGAAAATTTTACCCAGAAGGTTGTTCAGCCCCAAAATTTTATGGTCTACCCAAAATTCATAAGAAGGATACTCCGTTGCGTCCTATTGTAGCATGTTATAGCTCTCCAGCTACAGGCGTAGGAAAATTCTTAGCTACAATTTTCAAGTATCTTCTAACAACACAGAAATCTTATATAAAAAATTCCATAGATCTTTTTGAGAAGCTGAAAAATCATAGTATAACAGAAAAAACTATCTTATCTAGTTTTGATGCAATTTCCATGTACACTGCATGCGATGTCCATAAATGTGAACAGGCCTTACAAAGAAAATTAGAGGAAAATTCTACTTGGGCAGATTACAAAACCTTGGAAATTGACACAATAATGACGCTTGTACGTCTTTGCAACAAGTTCTCTTTATATTTTAGGTTTCGAGAAAATTTTTTCCTTCAGGTCAAGGGCCTGCCCGTGGGCACTGTTTTGTCTCCTTTTTTGGCAAATTTTTACATGGATTTCATAGAACAGTCTTCTTTGAATAGCTTCCCCTTAAAACGAGTTTGGTTCTAGCTTTTGAACTATGAACAACTACCCGGATAATATTGTACATGATTCATACGGATTGGTGAAAATCCTGTTAAGAGTCTCGAGTGAAGAAATATATCCCTTGCCATGAAAGGATTTTGCTAGTGTTTTATTCTGATTCTAACAATGGAAGAATTTTCCGATAATCAAGCTGCTGAAGAAACTCTTTTGCAGTTAAGCACAGAAGACGCAACGAGTTTTAGTACTCTAATCGGTGCCTTAAAAGGAATTCTTGCCAAGGTAAAGAAAATCCCAGGAGGGAGGGATTACGCATTCGATATTTGTGAGCGAATTCAAACTTTATATCATCAGCTTTTAGAAGAAAATGCAAAACTTTTGCGCAACAAGAACGATAACCTTCAAAATATAATCAAATTATACGAAAAATTGGAAAATAAAGATACAATGGCCCCATCCTCTCTTAAAAATTGTAGATCTTACTCTAGTGTTGTTAAAGGTCCTGAAACCTCTAGTATTATTCTTGAGCCAAGCAGTAATGCAGCAAAAGATCATAAAAAAAAGAGAGAACCATCGGCAAAAATAGTGCAAGACATTAGTAAAATAACCAGAGAAGATTCCACCAAATTTTCTGCTAAAAATATCAAACATGGGCGAGAAGGCAAAATCATTGTTGAATTTAACTCAAAACAAGATTTTCGAGGGAATTAAAAAAACGCCTGCCAAGAATGCTTGTGAACGGTGCTCCTATAATCAAAAATAAATCAGAGTGCAAAGAATTTATAGAACACAGTAATCCAGATATGGAAAAACTTGTTATTGCTGGAGAAACCTTGAAAGTGGTAACTATTATTGAAAAAGGAAAAGTTGCAGCGTCATATTAGAAATGAGTCCAAAAATCAGAGGAGAAATTTTAAAAAGAGGAGGCCTCAATTTTGGATTTCTTCGCCTACAATGCGAAGATTACATTAACCTTATACGATGCACCAATTGTTGTCTTTTCGGCCATAAGAAGTCTGAGTGTAAGGGCGATTTAACCTGCTCTTGGTGTATGGGTAATCATGACTATAATGAATGTACTAAATCCTTCAGTAGTCGCCCTAGTTGCCGTTCTTGCAATAAGCGACAGCTCAATCGTGAGCAACATCCATCGTACGACTACAAAAATCGTCCAACAGCTAGAGAAATAACCCAACAATTAAAAAAGAATATTGATTATGTAGCATGAATGCAGAACACGTCTCATGTAAATACGTATAAGAATAACTTGCAGTTTCTACAAATTAACCTACAACATTGTTATGCTGCAGCGGCACAATTAGAAAAAACACTGGTTGACATATGCCCTGATGTCGTGCTTATTCAAGAGCCTTACATTAATAAATCTGGTAAACTTTCGTGTGTGCCGAATATGTACAATACCTTCTCAAAGACAACATTTGAGAAAAGATTCTATAGTGCTGCTATACTTGTCCATAAATCCCTAAAATGTGATATACACTACGAAATCTCGACCAATGAATGTGTTACAGTGTCTGTTTATCTTAAAAGTAGAACTATTCTAGTTTCATCCATGTATTGCCCTCCATCCCTGTGCTCAGTAGATAGTTATTTAGCAAGTATAGATAGTCTTAGAAATTATTCAAATTATGTTTTGGGGGCAGATTTTAATGCCAAAAGTTCACTGTGGCTTAATAATACTTATTCCGATTTGAAAGGTAAATCCATTGAGGATTTTGTTGCCAGGAAATCATTAGTAGTACTGAATGACCCAGATTTGCCAACGTATGAATTTTCATATTCGAGCCCCGACGTCACAGCAGTGGTCTAAACTTACTAAAATTTGTTGACAGCTGGGAAGTGACAAATGACCCCCCATCCTTATCTGATCACTTGTATATCAAGTTTAACCTAGTTTTTGAGGCAGATATCGTGGAAATTTGTAATAACATCAAGTATGATTACAGAAAAACTAACTGGAATGTTTTTAGCAACGTTATTTTAAATGAAATAGATAGTTTATATTCCCTCCCTACTACGGATGCTGAAGAAATAGATAAAGCTGTAGATGCTTTAACAGCCTTAATACAAAAAGCTACCAATGAATCAACTCCAGTGAGTCGTGGCTCTCCCAAAAAGTATTCACGGTGGTGGACTACAGAATTATCGGAACTTAGAAAAGGGTATAGACGATTGCTACGGATATTTAAGTCCTGCAATTCTCTCGAAATTATAAACTGGGTATTTTAAATGCTAAAAAGAGTGACTGGAATAAATTCTGTGCAGATAAACCGAATTTGGATCCATGGAATACAATCCACAAAATTTGTAAAAATAGTAATGCCATTGTTCAGCCACTACATGTAACAAAAGATGACGGCAGTAAGACTAACTCTGTAACGGAAGCCGGGGAGGTATTGCTAAATAAGTGGTTTTTAAAGGACGATCATTCAACTGATAGTAATTACCATGGTGAAGTTAGAGCAGAACTTACAGATTTTTTGATTAATAGCACATCAGGTGTTACCGAAGTCTCCTTGAATGAATTAAAAGAAATAATTAAAGGTTCAAAGCCATCGAAGGCCCCAGGCCCAGATGGAATTCTAAATTTAGCACTAAGTAAAAACATTAATGTCATTGCTCCTAGTTTGGTAAAGTTAGTGAATAGTTGCTTAAAAATTTCATACTTCCCGAAAAGTTGGAAAAATGCAAATATAATAGTTTTAAAAAAATGGTAAAAAGAATGATGGCAATCCAGCTTCGTATCGTCCGATTAGCCTACTCTCAAATCTTGGTAAAATATATGAGCGTGCCATTGCGAATAGAATGATTGCGATTAGCAATGAATATAGTTGGCTTTCGCCCCTGCAGTTTGGCTTCCGTAGTGGGAAAAGTACTATTGATGCAAGTGATGGTATTGTTACCACGGCGGAGGAGAATATGCAGAAAAAAATCTTTACTTTATGCATATTTTTTTATATAAAAGGCGCATTTGACTCCGCGTGGCACCCTGGAATACTGAAAAAGTTAAAGGCTAAATCGTGCCCTGATGGGCTTTTAAATTTAATTTATAGTTACTTTTCTGATAGAGTTGTTACGTATAAGGGTGAATATTCGTACATTTTAGAGCGATCATGTCCTCAAGGTGGAATATTATCCCCCCTGCTATGGTCGGTTAATATAAATGATCTTCTAGAAATAAATATTCCTAATGTAAAAATTCAGGCATATGCTGATGATGTTTGTGCAATTATCACATCAAGTAAAATATCAACTTTAGAATCCTTGGCATCAAGGGTATTTTCGTATTTCCGAATTTGGTCAGCAGATAACAAGCTCGTGTTTGACAAATCTAAGACAGAAGCAATTTTATTTTCAAGGAAGCATCAGCTTCCGACTGTAAAGCTAATGTACGATGGAATTGAGATACCTGTTAAAAATAAGGTTAAATATTTGGGTGTTATTCTTGATAGAAAGTTATTATGGACTGACCATGTTAGACATAAAATTAACTCTGCAAAACAATTTTCTGCTCGTCTTTTAACGGTAGCCAAGAGTACTTGGAACCTGAATCCACATGCATTGAGGATGCTATATAAATTAGTTATCGAAAGCCATATTTTATACGCGTGTCCTATTTGGATCTCTGCACTGAGAAAAAAGAATATTCAGCGAATGCTACGGTCGGCGCAAAGATCTTCTATGATCATAATTTCTAAATCTTTCAATACAGCTCAAACGCATGTAGTAACCGCTCCCGCAGGAGTGCTTCCAATGGATTTAAGAGCATTGGAATTAAGTATACTAAGATACGGAAAAGATGGTCGACCTCAAAATTGGCCGAGGGTTTTGAGTCCTACCTTGAATGGAATTAGTTATTCGGCACATCATAGCCATTATACTGACCAAATTATTGCAAATTTTTGGGGTCTTTCTTTTAATGACCTTGGTGTATTTCAGCCCTTTCATATTAACCGTAAATCTTTAAATGAGTTTTTGTATGCAAAATGGTTTGATGAGTTTGAAAATTCTGTTAGCACATGGCCGGCTAACTTTTTTGAAAATAAGGATGACCTTATCTGTGCATCAAAAATTCCCCCAAATAGTAGATTAACACAGCTTATTACAGGTCATAGTAGATTGCTTCATTTTTTAAATAGGATCGGGAAAGCTGACTCTCCATTGTGCGGTCTAATGGAAACATGTAGTCATCTTCTATTTGATTGCCCTGTTTATTGTAGAGCACGTGTAGCAATGGAGTTCGAGTTAAGTGAATATGAAATAAGTGTGCCGTTTCCTTTATCGCTGATTATAGAGTTCGGACTAGTGTAAACAGATTTTTATCCCGCACAAAGAGACTTGACTTTTAGTTAGTGTTTATGTTTTGCTTTAGATAGTGTGTACTCTTTTTCTCTTTTTTTTGTCTTTTTGTAGTGTTTTTTTTTTCTTCTGTGAAATGCCTGTTTTCGGTTTAATCACGAAATAAAGTATCTATCTATCCATCTATCCCCTTAAAACACTCTCTCTGGTTTCGTTTCGTTGATGATATTCTTGCTGTTTGGGAACATGGTCAGGACTCTCTAAAAGTTTTTTTGGCACATTTGAATTCTTTTGATTCGAATCTTCAATTTACAATAGAACTGGAAGATTCAGGAAAGCTCCCTTTCTCGGATGTTTTAATTATAAAAAATATTCCTAGCCTGGATTTTTCTATATATAGAAAGCCAACCCATAATGATCGGTATCTACATTTCTCGTCAACTCACCCTCCTTGTGTAAAAAGAGGGGTAGTAATTTCTTTAGTCGACAGGGTTCTAAAAATATGTTCACGTAATCATGTAAAATCCGAGTTAGATTATGTTAAAGATATTCTATTCTGCAATGGCTACACAATCAACCTCATTGAAAATATAATAGATAGACGATTAAAAAAGATAAAACAGGGCCCGTCCCCCTTGATTCAGGTACACTGGCAATTGAGAAAAAAACTTTCACTACATTACCATACGTCTCAAAACTCAGCGAGAAACTTGGAAAAAATTTAAAAAAAACATAATCTCTGTTTCTTTTAAAACTGAACAAAAAGTTGAACATTTTTTCAACTCGGGAAAGGATAAAACGGACCCTATACTAGGTAGTGGTGTCTACTGAGTCCCCTGTTCATGTGGAAAATTTTACATTGGAAGGACCAATCAACAACTAGGCGAACGATTGCAAGAACACAAAATTTCAATAGATAAGTCCCTGAGATTGGAAAATAAAAATGACAACTTTGATTCAGCTATGGCCCAGCATATATACGAAAATCCTGCCCATTTAGTTCTTTTTGAAGAGACAACTTTAATATCTACTGTAAATGGTCTACCGCAATCTTTTAAAGAGGCTGTTGAGATAAAAAACATATAAATAGAAATTTGGCTATAAATAGAGACACGGGAGATATTTCCTTAAGCCCAATTTATAATAATTTAATATTAAAAGACTCTATGAATACTTTCGCTCAGTCTAATTTAAGACAACCTGTCCGCATATCTAATGAAAACCGAAATTGTAGACAGGCGAAATCTGTTGCAAGGCAAAGGATACTTTTTCAATCTAATTGGTAACTTCTCTTTCATTGATTTAAACTTGGTTTTTTGTTGGTTGAGTCAGTGTCTGTCTTCTTCTCGTGTAGTTCACTTATAAAGGTTAGATTTTGCTGTTGTTTTTTTTTGTTTTTTTTTGTTTTCTTTGAGCACTGAGGACGACTTGGCGGAGGTCCTTGTCGAAATATCTGCTTGTTTTTCATATTTATCTACTGGTTGATAAAATCCTCGTTTTTTCACCTATTTGTTTTTTCTCTTTTCATTTTTTATTCCCTTTCTTTGTTTTCATACGTCTCAAATCCAGTTTTGAACATATCAACCATTCTTATTAGAATTAATAAAAATTAATTTGATTTTAATCATTTAAAATAATCTTGATTTTACAAGGCTTAGGGGGCCATTAGCCCTACCTGTTTGTGGTAATTTCTGTTCGTTTTAAGTTTGACTTAATTATTCATTGTAATTTATTTTCATTAAAATTTGCCATTTATTCGTTAAGAGTAATTTGTCCTTTAAATTTGAATTATTACATGACTTTATTTCTGCTCACCTTTGGTTTAATTTATCTCTTTAACTTTCAAACTTATTTTTGGAAAATTAATTTTTTCAGAAAGAATAAATAAATAACTAATTGTAACGCCAATAGTAAAAATAAAAATAATAGTACCACCACAACTAATAATCAAAATTAAAAGAATGAAAACCATATGTCTCAAAATATTACAATTGTGACTGCGAATCCTATGTTTCTATTTTAAAAGGCCACTTTTTTAGTCGAAACTTTATTTTTCCGTTCTATGTCATTCAAACATAGAAAATTGCAAGGGGTAACGACTTTCAGAAATCACATGCACCAGGTGCCACGATCCAAGTCTAGTGAAACTGTGCCATATGTTCTGGAGACTGCCAAACATGCATAAAATTGTGACACACTTGGCGCTCCGTGTCGAACACCGAGTGCCGGGAAGTGGGCTATCCATAAAAAAAATTGATGTCTATGTGACACTCCTAAATGAATCCTTTTGATTTTTGAATTAATCTATTTGTTGAAGTGAAATTTTGAAATGAAGAATCGATACGTGATTTAATAAGTAAGTATAGAAAGTATAGATGAAGAAAAGATAAACTTTATGACGAAAGTATAGATGTATGTCTTATGATATAAGATAGATATAAGTATATAAGTATAGATGTATATTAGCCTTATGAAGCCAAATTGATTGCTCCGAATATAATCATATCAGTTCCTGGAAGTTTAGGATTTTCATTTTAATGTTATAATGATAAAAGAGCATCTATTTAGAATTTATATTGATAAACTTTTATTTAAATATTTAATGGTTTAAGTTTGTAATCATTAACTCCAGAGTTCTGCGATGATAGTCGCCCATTATAAAGTGTCGCGTTGTTTATTTATTTTCTGTAATCATACAGTTCGTGGTAAGGAACTGTAGTAAGGAGCGACCCGACTCAATAGAAACTGAAGCTCTAAAAACAGAATTTATATACCAATAGATACTTCAAAAGAATTGTATTTTTATGCTGATTTTAAATATACAAGATTCATCAAGTTTTAGTCTTACCCATCAAAAAAGAGAGCTAAGAGCTCATATGGCACTTGTGATGAGGTCAGAAGAGCCAATAGCTCATATAGCATGAGCTCTAGAGAAATTCTAAGAGTCAATAGACTGACTCAAAAGGAAAATCAGAGGCTTAATGCCGGTTGGGATTTAAAATAAGAGCTCTTGAGACACGAGGTCCTTCTAAATATCAAAATTCATTAAGATCCGATCACCCACTCGTCAGTTAAAAATACCTCATCCGGTTTTCCCCTCCAACTCCCCCCAATGTCACTAGATCTGAACGAGATTTTAAAACAAGAGCTCTGAGACATGAGTTCCTTCTAAATATCAAATCTCATTAAGATCCGGTCACCTGTTCTTAAGTCAAAAACACCTCAATTTTTCCGAATTAACACACACACCCCTAACTCCCCCAAAGAGAGCGGATTCGTTCTAATTATGTCAATCACGTATCTAGAACTTACGTATCTAGAACACTCTAAGCGTTTTTCAAGATTTCCGGTTTCAAAGATTTCTGTTTCCCCCTCCAACCCTCTATGTCCCTGGATCCGATTCGAATTGATAATGGGGCATCTGAGACATAAGATCTTTCTATGTATGAAGTTTCATTAAGATCCGATCACCCGTTCGTAAGATAAAGATGCATCAATTTTCACGTTTTCCAAGATTTCTGGTTTCCCCCTCCAACTGTCCCAGTGTCACCGGATCTGGTCGGGATTTAAAATGAGAGCTCTGAAGCACAAGATCCTTCTAAATATCAAATTTCATTAAGATCGTTCATAAGTTATAAAGACCTCATTTTTTCTAATTTTTCCGAATTATCCCCCTCCCCAACTCCCCCAACGAGAGCTGATCTAGTCCGGTTATGTCAGTCATGTATCTGGACTTGTGCTTATTCTTCCAACCAAGTTTCATCCTGATCTCTCCACTCTAAGTGTTTTCCAAGATTTCCGGTCCCCCTCCTCCAACTCCCCCCAGTGACACTGGATCCGGTCGGGATTTAAAATAAGAGGACTGAGTTACGAGATCTTCCCAAATATGAAATTTCATTAAGATCCGATTACTCTTTCGTAAGTTAAAATTACCTCATTTTTTTCCAATTTTGTCAGAATTAACCCTCCCCTCCAACTCCCCCAAAGAGAGTGGATCCGTTCCGGTTATCTCAATTATGTATCTAGAACTTGTGCTTATTTTTACCACCAAGGTTCATCCCTATCCCCCCACTCTAAGCGTTTTCCAAGATTTTAGGGTTCCCCCTCCAACTCCCCCAATCTCACCGGATCCGCTCCGGATTTAAAATAAGAGCTCTGAGACACGATATCGTTCTAAATATTAAATTTCATTAAGATTCGATCACCTGTTCGTAAGTTAAAAATACCTCATTTTTCTAATTTTTCCGAAATAACCGTCCCCCACTCCCCCCTAGATGGTCGAATCGAGGGAAGGACTATTTCTAATTTAATCTGGTCTGGTATAATAATGGTTATTGGGAATTGTACTTACGTTTTCAGGGGGAATTTTTCGTGTTGGGGGGGTCAGGGGGAGGGGTATCGTGGGAGGATCGTTCCATGGAGGAATTTATCATGAGTGAAGAGAATTCCCATGAAGGAGGCGCAGGATTTTCTAGCATTATTAAAAAAATGATAAAATAAATAAAAAAAAAGTTTTCGTTTCGAAGTACAGAGCAGCATTACAACTTGAAACGAACAAAAATAATTAGGTAAATAAGGGGGTTTGTCTCCTCCTCAATACCTCGCTCTTCACACAAAAGTATTTTTAGTGATTTCAATTATTTATTGTATGGCCTTTGTGATTCAGGGGTCATTCTTAAAGACCTGGGACAAAATTCAAGCTTTAGTGTAATGAGCGAGGTATTGACAAGGGGATGAACCCTTGATATACGTAATAAAAATATACAAATATAGATGTTCGTTACTTAAGTTAATTCGTAAGATACGCATATTTATTACTAATAACAAGAGCTAAGAGCTCATATGGCACTCTATATATATATATATATATATATATGAAAGTTGGAGCTACCTTTCTCAAAATTTACAAGCTGTCCCGTTGAGCTTGTAACTCACTTTCATTCAGTGCGGCACATTCTCGGGATCGTGATATCTCCATCGACTGTTTACAATGAAAACTGGGAAAATAATAACATTGATTGGTAATATTTAAATCTAAATCTTGGGTTATTTGCATGATTTTTTTTTATCATGTCGGCTTTGTTTTAGAAACATGTCAAAGCGACCCAAGGCGCCACAACTATGTCAAACCCAGCCAAGAGGGAGAAGAAATCAACCTCTAGTTACCCCTTTAGTGAGGAGAAATCAACCTCCAGCCACCCCTTTCAATCAAACCTTCCAACAGAATGAGGTGGCACAAACAGCCGCCGGATCTCGACAAAGACCTGTGTACCCTAGATCAAACGATAAGCTTCTATTTTCAAATTTGAGTCTACTGGGATTTCAGTTTGATGAACAGTCGCAGAAACATCGAATCGACCTAAAGAAGGTAAGGAAAAGGATATATTAGTTTAAACCAGTGATTCCCATCCGATCTTGGGCCATGTCCCGCCGAGGCAATTCTAACCCCTCCCCCCAGTAATATTTATATTTGTTAAGCAAAAATTTACGTGTATTTATCTGGAGGAAGCTTAGAGACATTAACTTGGTATCCTTTTTTTGGGTCGTTCTCTATGCTTTCTATTATTCTATTTTATAGAATGTGTAACGTCATTAGAATGTTATCATGTATCTTCGTGCTCTTTAAAGGCATTCGAATGTGACCTTATTCACATGTATTTTTTCAAAATTAAGACTAATTAATTTTCAAAATTAAATTAAGTATAGTCAGTCGAAAGGTGCACGTCCTGCCCATGACCTACCAAAATATTGCCATGCTCCACTGATGGGGCCTGCGCCCCATGCTGGGAATCATGGGTTTAAGCTTTCAAAAGCCCTAGGAAAAACTGCTAAATATCATAGCTTGTTGTATTTATTACTCATTGTTTTTCTATTCACTATTGTAGAAGCATTCTCCACCACCAATCAAAGTAGGCTTTAGCTTGCCAAAGGTTCATCTTTTTTGTTTTGTTTTTTTTGCGCATTTCATTATGTCCCTTTCTTTGAGCTGAAAATATACGTTTCTACCACTTTTTATTTATTTTCTCTAGGAGAGACTTAACTTTATAATGTTGAACACGGTTGCATGAACACATTTTATACGTTTTCATAGGCTTTAGGCTGTCTGAAGAGCCGAGAAACACAGACTTGACATAGAAAGACTAATTTCTAAGCAACTTGACAATTATACTACTTGTATATTTTGGACTACCAAGTTCTTGGAACAGGCTTCGAGTACGTTGCTTTATTTTTTAATAAATATGATCATTTTATTTGTAGCCCTTTTTGAATAATAAGAAAAAATATATATCATATTTTTTTTCAGGACTGTCTTCATTTTGAGTTTAAGTTATGACTGTAGCACTTGTATTTGTTGTACCGAAAATGGACCGATACGTCCCATGCTTTTTTCCATAGTTTAAAGCTCTTGTGACTCTTTTCCCTCTAGTTTAGGGCTGTGAACGGGGTTCACAAGTTAAATTCGTGTAGCACATTATTCTGGTTATTTTGGACTATTATTCACAACAAAATGGCGCTGCAACCGCTATTTTTCACAATTCAATATACCAATTGGTTCCCTATTCAGAGGTCTTACTCATCGTTCTCTGAACACATTTTTGTTACTATTCATGAAGAAATTATTTGATCAAGGTGAATAGGACTATCAAAGGCTTTTAAGAGTTGATATTTGAATTAATTTCTAAAAGCGTTATATCTGTATCAAATATTTTCTGTGATATATTAAAGATTGCTTCAGAGTGGCTGTTGGTGTTAGTGAATTAATGCGAAATTTCTGTAGATAAATGTTTAGTGGCCTCTTCAAGTCTGGCCAACTAATGCACATTGAAGGAAATTAGGATGGTTTTATCAGAAGCTCTTTTCTATACCAATTGGCAGTATTTTTAAACCAGCAAATTATATTTAATTTGGGTGTAGGCATTTGGTTGTCCAGCTTCTAGTGTAGGTTGTCCAGTGTAGGAATTTGGCTGTCCAGATTCTGAAGATAGTGGTTCTGGCGCCATTTTATCCAGAATAATTGTCCAAATTGTGATGAAGATTTGTTCCATTTTTTTAAATGACTTTGAGAATGGTGGATCACATACCCCATCTTATGGCTGCATCTGTGGAGCTGTATTCACTACATATAAGGTAGTGGAAGATGTCATCATCATCTCAACCTCATTGACTCTGTGTAAGCCTTATAAACTAAAATTTGAGTCACATTATCCAGTTTTGTGATTCAGTTTTTATAGATTTTTTGTGTAAATCCTCAACGAATGGTGGTCGTAAGAAGTTTAATAAAATTTATTTTTAAACCCTGAAAATGTTAAGTTTCGTTTTATGCAGAATAGTCACGCTCTTTTTTTGATAATGGTATCTAAAAAAAAATAATTGTAAATAGTTAATATTATCATAGTAAAATAAAAATTTGTATATTTACAAGTGCAAATATAATCGTAATAGTATAATTATAATATAATATTATTATAATATTTTAATTGTAAATATAATCGTAATGAATATACATTTACAATGCTAAAATAAATAGTAAATTGATAAATAGTGAATCAATATGAAATGAACCAAGTACCTAACAAATGTTAAAACAAAATGACAAATAATGAATTTTTAATTGATATTCTTTGCTCTTTATATAGCTTATAAATAGCGCTTTTTGATAAAGTTAGAACCTGTTTTAAGTTGTCAAATTGGTTGTGTGAAAAAAAACTATGCCAAGTTCTTAAACACAAGACTGGAGTTATTGTCTTTTGACAGTTTGTCACTGTCACGTCTAAAGTTCGTATCTGACGCTTTGACACATTCGAGAATATTACCATAAACCGTTTACTAAAGGGATGATCATTAGGACAATGAATGTTCTATCACGTTTTAATCCTCCTGGTTTACATTATGCCGTTGATCCTCCTTTTGAGGATAGCTTAAGACACATTCACGATGCGATTTAATAATGCTGATATTAGGTGGCGCTAATTCGAGCCAATCAGTATTTTTCATGGAATTTTCGGATTGGCTAAAAATTCTATGAAAGATTCTGATTCGCTCAAGTTGGCTCTAGCTAAATCTTGGTATTAGGAAAATATCATTGAGAATGGCAAGCAGTTTTTGGCAGCTGTCTCGGAAGTCTAAAAATGCACCATTTAGGCGTGGCAGCCACGATTTATACTCTTTTTATTCTTTTTTTGTCGTGCAACTGAAGCTAGTTTGAACAAAACGTGACTACGAATTAAAAGATGTAGTTATGAGATTTGCCTTAATTAATTTAAATACGATTATAAAAATAAAAAATTTACGATGAAATAGTTTAAATAAAAAATAATAATAAGAATTAAAGCGAAAGATGTAAAAAAGTGGCAACACAAAAAGCTAACCAATTTCCATGAATTGCAGGATTTATTTCGGAAACCAAGTTTGAAGACTTTTGAAGTTGTATTCGTTTTTCTTATGGAGCAGTCAGATGTGGATGGAAACGAAACTGAATTAAAAGATGTCTTGCTATTACCTGGTAGAAAAAGGGAAGTTGAATTTCGGAAAATAATTTTGAAATGGTACAAGTCCCTTCAAGACGTAAGTATGTCTCCATTGCTCCGTTACTTGTAGTTTCAAACCCTATTATGCGCATGATTGGGTAGGTGTTGCTATTTTGACCAATCAAGGTAGCTGCTGCTACTAATCAGGACTGCAAAAAAGAAGGGGAAGTCAATTCTGATGCCTACCCTAGTTATAGATGTCTTGCCCTACATTTGTGTGATATTGTTCTGTAGGTTTATGAAAAATAATTTTCATATGGCGGACTTGGTAACTATTTTAACAGTATTGACTTAAATATGTTGCTTTGAATAATAAAAAAAAGGGAAATAAGAGCAATTTTATGTGTCTTTTGTTCTAAATATAAAATTTTTTTGTCCTTATGTTTTAAATTTAAATTTCACCACAACTACCCAATGCAAATAATAATGTACATAGGTCGTATTTGAATATATGTGCAAGTTCTTCGTACTCTGTACCAGACAAATTTGTGGTTTCGTGCGTAGACCCCCCTCCTAGATTTGTTGCCCACTTCTTTTAAAGTTACAACTTTTTTCGACCCATGATCCGCCTAGCATAGGAACCAATTCTCCGATTCTTTGCCTTTGGTCGGTAGTGAAATGCGGGTTTGGGGGCAAGTCATCCGACGCTTCCCGTATTTACTCCCCCAGATATCTCCAGGTACCTATTTGGAGATGTGTCGACTTGACGGGGTGATTTGACGCTACTGACACAGGGATCAGAAATAAGGAAGGTAAATTGGTATGTAATCAAAATAAATTGCTCTGCATGGCAAGCTTTAGCTTCCGACTGAAAACAACTAAAAAGAATTGTTTTAGCAAATATTAAGTTATAACCTTTGCTTTTGACTACTACCGAGCGGACCTCCGGTAGTTTCTATGGTTGTATACAAATATCAAATTAAGAACCACGAAAACATAGCTCTGTGATCAAGGTCCTGTATCCTTGGGTGATTTGACAAAGACGACAAGATCTGACAAAGAAAACAAGATTTGACAAAGTCGACACCGACTGACTTTCCACTCACACCACTGTTCAATGCCAAAAAATCAACGAAATGAAGACTCGAACCCCTGCTCTCACGGACACATGACTGCCAGCATAGCGCGCTAACTACTCGGCTAGTATTTTCGAAATAATTAGGTTTTGAAAAAATACCTTTTTAAGGCGTATTTTCCTTGAAACACGCCTTTTTTTGGTACTTTCATCAAAGAAGCTTAAAAAAAATGACGAATCTACCCCCCTCCCCATAAACCGTCGTGAATTGATGCGACTAACACAGGGATCAGAAATAAGGAAGGTAAATTGGTATATAATCAAAATAAAGACTGGTTGTCAAGCTTGGGTATAATTTCACGTCAGCTGGTCAGTCACATTGCTTAAAATTGTAAGGACTTGTATACTAAAAACATGAATTTTTTCGTAAAATGAACTTGTGTCAAAATGTACAAATGCCTTATTTAAGCAACTTGAACAGTCTTGAACAGTTGAAAGATTGAGACATTAAAAATATATATATAAAAAAAATGATAAAAATCCAATAACTATAATGGGAAACTATAGATTTCTACAAAATATTTGTTTGGAAACGGCAAATTTCTGTACTTTACTTGGAAATTCGTAAGTATATACTGTTTACTGTACACTAAAGGTACATATTCTGTAGGTTTATTCTAATGAAAAGTTGTATCATTTAAATTACTGTGTTATTATATCATAAGAATTTTTTTGTTGTTGGCACTGAATTAACGACGACACAACCCTTTTTTATATAGCAAGATTCAGCGTGTCTTAAATAACTTGATGGTATTAACTTGATGACCATTTTTTAAAATTAGCTGTAAGGGGCTATGGGTCTGTGGTTGGAACAAGCAACAGACAAAGAATCTCCAAAACACCTATGTTTCATAGGACTACCAGTTGCTTTTATCCTGAGTGGAGAAGGCTTTAATCTCAAAAAGTATCCAGTGAGAGTATTTTTACAGCTACCACGGTTAAACTGTTCATGCAGGGTAGCCTTTGTGTAGCCTATGCACTTCCTGGCTGAAGGGCCAAGAAACGGAGATCAGCACCGCCGGTACGGACTGTAAAGTATAATGCCGTATCCTTTACCTTTTTTACCTATCAAAGCTAACCACAGCTAAGCAGAAAATAATTAAAAAAAAAAAAAACCGTTGTAAAAACTCGTTGCTGTTCAAATCCAAAAAATTGTCTACAATGTATATACACTCTATTGCAGTATTTTTTCTTAGTTTGATTTTGAAATGTGACTACATGATAGTCTTGTGCGTGTGCAGATTTTTTTTATCGCGTTTTAGATTTCAATTTCAATCTACAATCTAATTGTATGTAATCTTTGATCAGCACTTTGAAAAAAAGGCACACAACATCGTCTGTATTTTCAGTTTTTGCGGGTCTGTGTCAAAATCTGGGGCATTTTCTTTGGAAAGTGACTTCTTGTAGGATTGTTAGGGGAAGAACACTTGAAATTAAAGACAAGTAGCTATCAACCAATCAATCAATCATTTTATTCATACTCGAACTCAGTTACCAATGTAAACGGTTATTTGGCCCGAGAAGCTTGGCTTGTTGTGGGCCGCAAAATACAATAGTAAAATACTGAAAGAGCCATAAAAAATACGTTAAATAAAGATAATGGAAAATATAGTAGAATACAGTAAAAAAAAGTAGCACTAATAATAATACCGGTAAACAGAAATCAAGAAAGTAGAGAAAACAGGAAAGACTAAGATGACATTAGAACATGAAACAAAAAGAAGAAGAAAGACGAGGGCTTTAATAGTTAGAAAATAGGCTTCATATTTCCTGATTTTATTTATCATTCGTGAAAAATTATCATAAATAAATCTTAAAAATTGTCGCTTGTCAGTCTTAAATGTTAATTAATGCTTTGCAATGACCTTGGCCTGTTTGCTCTCCTATTCCACTTTTCCTTTGATCAATACTGTGAAACAAGACGACAAACAATTTCTTGTGTATTTTTGTATTTCTGTATTCCGTATTTGCCTGTGGGTTTTTTTTTTCTTTGCCTGATTTTGACTCTATTTTGCCATTATTGCTTTGCCGTTATTTTGCCCTTTTTGCTCTCTTATTACACTTTTCCTTTGATCAGCACTGTGAAACCAGATGACAAATAAGTTCTTCTGTATGATCATGTAACGATGTTTTCAGTTTATTTGTCTTTATTAATATGTCTAGTTGGCCATTATACCGAATTAGTAATGAGAAACGACGCTAGATAGATGTAGTATTTTTTCTTCTTGAATTTCGTTTCCGATTTGCCATCTTTTTAAAATTTCATTAAAATACTGTTTGTTTTCAAACCAGGAATTTCAAGTAAAACTATCTAAGTCAAATTTTTCTAGTTGTCAGCTGAAGGTTTTTTTTATTGATTACTCTAGTTGAGGAAGAAAAATCGAACGTAATTATTGGCTTAAGTAAGATTGTAAAAGAATGAAGCTTTAATGAAAACAAAAAACCCAGGCACAAGAACCAAGAGTGCTTTGTTTTTATGTGTAAAAAAATATTCTAATGGAAAAATGCTATATTTTTGTGTTTTCAGTGAAGTGCTAGTTTTACATAAGCCTACAGAAATAGGGTTATACTGCTAGTCTTTTTATTTGTGCTGTTAAAAAAAATGTATTTTGCACAGGCTGCGAAGCAATAAGTTCTATCTTCGCTCCTTACTTGTATCAGAAAACTTCTTTTCTTAAGATTATATTTTGTTAGTCAAAGGCAATATCAGTTAATATTCATATTTTCTTGGCAATTAGGCACAAGCTTTCTGTAGATATTTCTCCCTTAATTTTTGATTCTAATAATTTCTAAAGTGCCGTTCACAACTTAGTCTAACTTTACTCGAGAACGAGAACCGCCTAGGTACGTATGTCTGGCCACGAGATATCAATTAAATGCTGATTCCCCTCCCTCTCCCAAAGGGTTGAGCACGTGTGTACTTACGGAAGTCAAAAACTCAGTGTCCGTAGGAATGTTTATACTTATTAATTGCACATTCAAGGAGCGGTAATTTCACATATGCTTTAAAGATTCTTTTATATTACTGCTTGATAGGTTATTAATTTTTTTGTTTCACCTCTAGAGCTGAATTATTGTTTTCTTTTGTTGGCTCTATGGTGCTACAAGTTGTATCCTCAAAATCTTCTTAAAAAATAAATAAGTTATTTTCTTCAATAGAGCCACTCAAATTGTGCTTTGGTGCCAAATATAAACCACACAACATGGATGCAGCCATATGGAGACAGTTTTGTGTCTATAGTAGTGCAAATATCTACTGTGATTCTAATGGAAAAAATGAAGCGAGAAGGTTTGTCTACTTGATTTCACCCTTTCTCTTTTTTCTTAGAACAGATAATCAAGTACATTTCTATCATATGGTTAATGCTTTAAACCGAAATTCGAATTAAATCGAAAGTTTGGAATTTCTATGACATGCTCAGAGAAAGTCGGATTCACTTCCTATGTCAAGCAATTATAGAAGTTTCTTAAATAAACAAAATCATCTTAATTGTCTGGTAATCACGTAATTTTATCTTAAAAGTGGTTCATGATGCCAATTCATAAGGATTTTTGTATTTAAAAAATGAAGATGTAAACGAATAGTTATCAAACGTAGATAACTTCGAAGACCACACTGCCTTTCCATGACGAAAGTAAAACAGTTCAAAATAGGGATGAAACCTTTTAATTGACAGTGAATATATATAAAAATTATTTAACTGGATATTTCGAACACATATACAGTGTTCATCATCAGCAGTATGAACACTGTATATGTGTTACAGTACAGTTAAATATCCAGTTGAATAATTTTTATATATATTCACTGTCAATTAAAAGGTTTCATCCCTATTTTGAACTGTTTTACTTTCGTAATAGTTATCAAAATCTAAGGGGGGATCCAAAATGTTTCTACTTGAGCCAGCTTGACTAAATGTTCTGCTTACCCATGAGTGAGGCGTGTGCTTTAATTATTGCTTTGATTGTATATGACCTTTGAAGGGGATCATTTGCTTTAATTCCCCCTTGTACTTTTACAGTAATTTTTTTTTCTTAGGCTACCCAGCATGGGTGTAACGTCGAAATGAGGATTGTGTCTATCTTGTTTCTTGTTCGCATTACCATTGGCATTGAAAAACTTGCACACAATATTTATCTATCATTGATGTGGCATAACCTATGACCAAAAATCTTGTTACATTTTCCCAGGTTAGGGTCAACCTCCAAAAAAGAGTTATTTTCATATCCCCAAAATTTGTTATGAACAATAAAGCTAATATGTAAAGCTAATTATGTTATGAGTATATAGTTATGAGTATAAAGTTATAAGTATAACTCCCCCAAAGACACTGGGCGGAATATAACTCCGCCCAGCTGGCACCACTGTTCGCCATTCTTTTAAACCATAGACGGTTTTAAACTTAACGTTTCCGTTTACCCTTATTTTGTACCATAGTTTATGATCAGCTTTTCGAGAAGATCAGCTGGAACTAGACTGTTTTTAGTCGGCTTATCTTCAATTAATATGAGAGACACTTTTCCAAGTAGGTTTCTTCTTGGAATGCTGTTCAGACTTGAATAAGATTTTGTATTTTCGATTGGCTACTGCTGGAATAAGATATGATTTTAATCATTTCCAAAAGACTATCAGTAGCTCTTGGAGAACCGAACTCACTTCTTGTGTCAAGAAAAAAAAAGTTAATTGTGGTCTCATTTTGGTGTCAAACATAAATGATCAAAATATTAAGAGTAGGTATGGAAAAGTTCCAAAGCTGCCAGTAGCAGAATTCAACAGAATTCCAAAAGCTGTTGACACTTTAGTAGCGCTATTTGTGTTTTGACAGTTTTCTTTGAGCAAAAAGTGTTCTTATATTCAAAAATGGCGTTTTCAGACAAAATCTGCCAGTAAGTTTGAAAACTGCCAGGTAGAGTTGCTACTTTGCTACCCCACTTTTCGCGCGGCGGATTAAGAGAAATTGGTAAAATATAAGATGCAAAAGTTGAACATGCAAAAATAAATAAAATAAACTTCCAAATGATATCAATAAAAAAAATAGAAGATACGAAATAAAGAGGATAAACGTTAAAAAAATAAGTGAAATTTAAAGTAAAATATTTAAAATAAGTAAAATAATTACCATAAATGGTTAAAAAAAGGAAAGAGATGAGGGGACTAACCTATGTAACTATTCAACTAAATCGTAGAAAACATACTTGTATGTCTTTCTGTGGAAAAATTTACTGGTGTAAAAAAGGAGTTTTTGCTGACAGCTCATCGCAGCACAAAGTCTCCTGAGGACAAAATAGCTCTTTCTTCTCCCGCTTCACTCCACTCTGTTCAGAGCTCACCCTTCACTCCAAATAAAGTTTTTACTGTATTTAAATAATTCAAAATAAGCTTTATTTGAAGTTACTATAAATAGCTGGGAACTTCCTGGGAGGGTGTAAAGAGGGAGGCTTCGAATAGATTGGGATGGAGGAGGAGCTTGCGCAGCTCTGTTGGTGTCAGGGGGCTTGGTGCTGCGTTGAGTTGTTAGTAGTAGTACTATAAATAGTAAAACAAGATTAGATATTCAAAAATATCTCACTTTATTTTAGAGATTAAATGGATGGTTTTGCAAAAAAAATATAGTATCTTCCCGTGATTTAGACGTGTTTAGAAGAAAAAAAAATGGAGCAACTGATTGGGGTCTTTAAAATGAACCAGTGCCTGTTAGATTGTGGAAATTGTACCAACTTTTTCTAACAATTGCAGAAAGATATTGTTTTTTTTTCTTGTCCACAAAAGATGTGTTCTAGAGAGGCTGCTATTCAACATTGTCGACCAATTATACGTTATGGTGGAATGGTGTTGATAAAAATGAGTTAGTAGTTGGATTCATTTTTGATGACTCATAAATGAAAATGTCGGCTGTTCTGAAATAAAAAGAATTACAGGAGCTTCTAATATAGACCTTTAGTGATTAATTAATTGACTGTAAAAATTCCTCAGTTTCTGCGAAATATAGCAGAAAAATGTTGTTCTTGTGAATTTGTTCTTTTTCGCAGAAGGTGTTGTGTCGTGACGTTGCTGTTCGACGTTGTTGACCACCAAAAAGTTTTTTTTTCTAACAACTGTCGGTGGAAATGACGTTGGTTGTTGAATTTGTTAATGACCCACAAATGAAAACGTTGTTTGATTAATGATTTTTAGGTTGTTATGTTGGTTAATGTGCTAGCAATAAATGTTATTATGAGAAACCGATTGAGGCCTTTAGATGAGGTTTCATCAATTTCTGCCTACAACAACTGAAAAATATTGTTTTGAGATTTTTTTTTGTCTACAACAGGTGTTATGTCGCGATGTTGCTGTTCAGAATTGTTAACCAACAAGTTTCTAGCTAACAATTGTTGGTGAAAATGACCAGAAAAGCAAAAATGTGTTTGTTTATTTGTTGCTCAAATAAAGCAAGAGTATTTAAAAAAACAAACAAAATAACAAGAAGTTCCAGGTTTCCTGATGAAAATTTTAATTTGCTATTCCATTTTTTAATAGCTAGAAATAAAAATATTAAATATAGCTATTAATTGACGAAATTAACCAATGTGATACTCAGTTCGTCGAAAATGGAAAATAAAATCCAAAAAATATGTCGGTGGAAAGGGAGACTTGATTAGCTTTTGGGATTTTTCACTCCATTTTTTTTACATACTGTCGCGGTGTCGCTTCAATAACAGAAAAGAACGAATCGACTAATTTATTTTGTCATATAGACTATTAAAATGACGAAAAAATTAATTTTTCTTAAGTGCTTAGACCTTAAAGTTGTTGTTGTTTTGAGAGGGGAAGGCTTCAATCCTTATGTCACCTTCTTCTATAGTTACTTTCATAAATACACATCTTTAGATGTGTTTTCACGCCTAGTACGACCGTATAGGTACTGTTTCAGTAATAGTAATATTAATTATTTATTTTTAACCTATATCATATTAAAGCTATGACACTCGTAACCTTTTCCTCAAACGCATTCAGTCAAAATTATGAGATACCCTTTTTGTTCAACGTAGTTGAAGATCCGGAAATTATGTCTTTATGACATCGTGAATGCACGTAAAATTTATCGCGAGGGAGATATCAGGGTTTTAGAAATTCCCAGATGGGGAATGGCTTGAAATTGGTCGGAAATGATGTTTTGATCCGACATTGGTGAGTAAATATCAGATTCAAACTTTATTTAAAAGATTTTGGACTGAAAAACACACAAAAGCCAAATCATGGGCAGTAGTGGAATAGCGCTTTTTTTTTTTAGATCAGGACACTCCATATCTAAGGAGTTGACGTAGAAACTTCAAAAAAGTCTCAATCAATTTGAAAATGAAAGAGGTAGTGCTCTTTTTTATACTCGAAAGTGATTGGAGGGCAATTAACCCCCCTCCCACGCCTAACGTTTCCCCAAACACATCCAATCAGAACTCTTAGATAGTCATTTTAGAGTGATCAGAGGGTGCATACTCCCTCACACACCTCGTATTTTCCCGAAATGCATGTGAAGTTTTGAGATCACCATCTGTTGTCTTAGAAACTTCTATAAATTCTGTTTCTCTAGAAAATTAAAGGGGATTGTGCCCTTTTTAATAGTCGAAAGTGATTAGAGGGTAACTAACCTCAAAAGAAAACGCAACTAAAAAAAGAGAAAATTGTTACTAAAATGCTCTTCTATTACTATACCAAGGGGAAGATAAAGTGAAAATTTCTAACTTACATGTATATAACAAAGTGGTCTGTTTTGCTTTACATTATTGATCTTTAAATAGGGCAGAAAGAGCTTAAGAGCCTTCTGCTCTGTAAATGAGAAGAAAGGTAGAGGGCAGAGTTATCCCAGAAAGTTGACTGCAACCTGCTCAGGACACGTCTATCACAATTCCCACGATTAGCAATAATCTTACAATGCAAATCAGGAGAAAAGCAATAAATATGCTTAATCTATTTTGTCGTTAAAATTTAGAATGACTAAACGAGGGTTGGACTTATCCTAGATAAGGGTGGGGCTGAATTGGAATTTGGTTAAATTTATCCAAGAAAGAAAATGGAAAAACAACTCTGTCAAGTAGTTGTTTTTAATGAGGAGATTTTTCAAGTAATAGATGAACCGAAATATTCACTTTTAGAGAGAAAGAAGAGAAAATAATCCTATCAACTTAAATTACATTATGCAACAATTTATATTGTGTTTTTATCCCAGCTATGTCAATGGTATCGATGGGGGGAGCAGGGAGAGCCTGTGCCCCTAGACCCCCAGATTTTGAAAAATACCTTTTTGGGGTATTTTCATTGAAAATGTATTTTTTTGGCATATTTACTTTATAAAAAAGGATGAAAAAAATGACAACTTTGCCCCTCCCCCTTAGATATTGGAAAATAGGCTCCCCCGCCTAAATTTTTGTGAATTGATAGACTGTTAACTGTACTTGGGATTTAGAGAACCAATGCATCAAGCTCGTGACAGTCTGTAGACATCTGATCACAGTTCATTTGTATACACGTATTTGTCCTGGCCATTTTTTGAGTACTAAACAGATGAGAAATACAAGAAAACGACAAAACGAGATGAAAACAAACATTATTAAATATTTATTAAAAGATCGGAACAAAATCCAGTATGTTGACAAAAACACTACGCAAACTGTGGCTGGTAATTTTGTGCTAAAAGAAGAATACGAACTTCTCCCTAATTTCTTTCTAAATTTCATAAACTTCTCTTCCTAATGTTAAATGGTCTTATTTTGGCGTGTGGTCACATCAAAAAAGTATGCTGTTAAGTGACATTTTTGCTTAGATAATTGTAACACAAACAATTACTAGCCTCAAAAACCTGTCTATTTTTTTGTGAATTAAAGCCATATATCTTAAACTTTTTTTTGCGTAAATAAAAGCCTTAATTCAAAAGCTTGCTTCTTGAAAATGCTTGAAATACTTACATAATATACTACTACTACGGACAATTCACTGCAGCACCAAGCCGCCAGAGGTCAACACAGCTACGCACGCTCCTCTTCCATCCCAATTTATTCAAAGTCTCCCTCTTTACATCCTCCCAGGAAGTTCCCATTTCCCTTTAATTTTTTCTTACGACATACTCCACTCCAACCAGGCACGGCCTGCTTTTCGTTTATTGTTTAAAATAATACGTGATATTAGGTTAAAAACGTTAAAATAATATCTGCATTAAAAACAAGAAAGAATATTGGATAAAGTAAAAGTAAAGTAATTAGATTTGAATTTAACATATCGACCAATTTTAGCTGGATAGTGGGGCATTTTTGTTTCAATTTTTTTGTTTTTCACCAAATAATACCTTTATATATTCTGTTAAGAGGACCTAATTAAAAGGCTTGTTGTAAGGATAATAGTTTTTAATTCAAGTCATTTTTTCTATTTTACTAGAACTCCAAGCAATGGCTCTTAGTGAGGAAGATGTTGCCTTTTAATTAGGCATTAATTAAGGCGTTTATTAGTAGTAGTAAATTTACGTCAATCAGGCACGTCATACATAACGAGCACCAAATATTGGAGGAGGAGGGTAATATAGTTGAATTATATGGAGAATATAAGAAATTAGAGCCTTCAAAATCTTACAGTTTTTTTGGGGGGGGGCGCAAGTTGAAGGGCCCCTACCGTCAATATTTGCCTTAATTCAATTAGAGTTATAGATGTGGCATGGGTAAGAAGGTTTTGGCTAGTTAAGATGCCTTTTTAAACAAAGAATCCTAGCTGATATAAGTTTATGACAGCCTTTTGTCTATGTTTGACTCACATGTACCTCAGCTCAATGCATCGCTTTTTTAGGGTTTGATATACTACCGCCACCAATTGAAACGAAAAATCAACTAGCCTCTACTCTATCTAAGAAGATTTATTATCAAGCAGCAGCCTCAAATTTCAAAGAGCTTCAAAATTTTGAAAATTCCTCGTTGAAGAATTACAGGGAAGCAGAGGAAACGTCAAAGTAAGTTTGTCAAGTATACTTATGAAATAGATGGCAGGTAAATCGATCCTCGTGAGTGCATCTATGGATCATATTCCTATTTAGAGGAATATGATCTGTAGAACCAGTCAAAACTGATTCGTTTTGACTGGTGCAAATAAATAGAGAAATAATTAGACTGGGAATTGGAACGAATTCTTTTTTTAAAAGTTTCCATGAAATCCAGCGACTCTGAAAAGTAAGGAGGTAATATCAGGTCGGAATATTAGATGGCTGTTGTACAGTTAATGTGTTATAATAAGCGTCTTAAATCCGCAATAGTTTCGAGATAGAACCCTCTATCAGGCAGTGAACAGATTTAAGGGAAATAATTCGAAAACAGATATGTGTATTAACAATTGGGCACAGGAATATCTGAATATCAGTTGATTACTCAATGATTACTGCTTAGAGGCTCTTGTGTCCCTGCAATTTTTGTTCGAACATGTCTCTCTACTTTTGTCATAGCTATTCTCATAACTATTTTGCCGTTAATACTTTTTTGTCCTTCTTTTTTTGCATCGTGTATTGAGTTTATGATATTTTTGACAGTATATTTTGTATTCACACTGGGTCCTAAAGAAAATAAGCCCATAATGTCGACAAAATTCAAGTCAAAGCTTTACGATTAGAAACAAGTCAACTCGTTCCTGTCCAGTAATCGTCGTCCTCTCTGAACTATGTCTCTTTCAAATGTGTTGCGAAACCAAGAACCGAGTTCCAGTGATGGACTATGTTTTTGTGGTCCATTGCAGCAATAGATTTTAGTCCTAAATTTTAAAAATTGAAAGTTTTTGCAAAGTTCTAACTTATTTTGTAAATTATAGATATCCATTTTTGTAAATTAAGGCTTATGTTCCCTGTGGAATTTTTGGTGTGCTATTTTTCTACACACCTATGCCTTTAACATATGACGAAAGACGATAATTTTGCTATTATTTCATAGCTGAGATTCAGCTTTATGCATATACCAAATTTAATTTTTGAAATCTAGTTTACATGGTTTTTTGGATTCAAAATAGGTTGAATATTGGTAGAAAATCTTTGAAAAAAGTATAATTTTCCCATTTTTTAAGCAAGTTTAGATCCATCCTTATCTAGGAAAAAGTACAAGTAATATCATAATTCTGTCTGGGTGAGGGGATAGAACTGAGACTCACGAGCCCAATGAAATAAATATCTTGTCCTTTTGATCCAAGTTACAATGGCAGGAATTTTGGAAATTTGCTTGTTTTACAGCTACCACTAAAACCTTCCTCTTTAAACCCTCCTAGGAAGTTCTCTTTTTCCTTAATTCTTTCCTTAGGACATGCTCATCCCTTCCCCCCGCCAACCAGGAACGACCTGCTTTTCATTTAGCCCTAGACGGTTAGCCGAAGAGGACAATATTTTATAACCTGTCATCCTTCATCCGCAGAACGTGCCCTAGCCATATCAACCTTTCTACCGTTATAGCCACAGAAAGCGGGATTGAAACACACTTTTCATATAATCTACCGTTTGAGATGCGGTCAGTCAGTCGGGTACTTAAAACAATCCGTAGGCAATTTCTCTAGAAAACACCTAACAAATTTTCCTCTGTTCTTTGGAGCGCTCATACTTAAGAACCATACCTGACCTCTGTCATTACTGTAGCCTCCAATATTCCGATATTATTGTTTTAGAGGGAATATATATCTTAGTGAGCATTAATTTTAACTTCAAAATTTTTCTGACGTCTAGCCTTTAGCTGAATCGAGCCATAATTTTTTATTTTTTCTCTGAAAAATGCAGAGATGCTGCTTTAAAGATTTTTCTGTTTACTTTTTTCGTCCATATGTTATGCATTTTCAGTTTTTGAGCCTTAGAAGGGTCATGGTACCTTCCAGTGTCCAACTACCCTAAACATAAATGAATATAAACTACATACACTATTCATATGAAAATAAACGTTTAAATCATCAACAAACATATTAACTTCACTATTTTAATTAAAAAATGCTGGTTTTTAATTAAAAAGGCGAAATAAAATTGTAGGAAGACATCTACGGGGGGGAGGGGGAACCCGATGAATCAACTGGTAGAAAGACATTTTTACTAAAGACAACTTGCTAGGTTCTACTATTTAAGCAATGTTTTTTCAATATTCTTTTCTTTTTGTTCATGTTTTCAAATTTTTTTTTGTTGCTATTTTCTTTTCAGTTTTATTTGTTCAAGAAATGGGGCTATTCCAAGCTGGGGGGGGGGGTGACTTGTACGTGATGAATCCTAGTTTCAAGGTAATTTGAATTTGGCTGACTCTAGTTCCGGTGAGGCCATCTTCTTGGGTGAGCGACTACTTCAGCTTCAAAATAATCCAATTGATTTTCTTAGTTTAATGGTTTGAAGGGTTCTTCATCTTCTAACCCAGACCGTATGTCTGTTGGGGTTTTCAAGTTCATACTTCCTGTCATCGTTTCTGCTCTTACGAGACTTGTCAATATGTCTTTTGTAAATGGGTCTTCCCAAGGGCTTTAAAGCGTGCTCATATTATTATTCGTTTTAGAAGTGGTTCACGGTATGACCCTGATAGCAATCGTCCTATATCTGTCTTATCAGTGTTTAGTAAAATTTTTGATAAAGCCATGTTTTCATGACTTCTTGATTCTTAATTCTAAATATTTTTTCATTATTCTCAGTTTAGTTTTAGGGCAAAGCACTCAACTGAGCATGCGTGTGCGAATCTCTTTAATTATATGCATACATCTCTCGACTCTGGGCTAATACCTGCTGCTCTTTTTCTCCATGTACGAAAAGCATTTAATTCAATAACATATAAGATTTTTATTTGGAAACTATTCCGAATTTGAATACGAGGGAGTAATTATTTTTGGGTTCTATCATATTTATCTGGTCGAGTTATCTCAGTTAATACTCTCTGTTCCAACCCGTCTGAAATAAAGTTTTGTGTTCCACAAGGATCTGTGGTTGGGCCGTTACTCTTTTTAGTTTATGTTAATGACCTCATGAATGTGGTATAAAATCTAAAACCTACCAGTTGCTGTCGTCTTTGCCAAGCTGCATCTATCACTAATTGTGACTGTAGTTCGTCCTTCTCTGATACATTTGTAGCTTTTGTGGATGACAGTACTCTTGGCACAGCCGGTAGAACTGAGTCCGGTCTCCATTCAAACATCATTGCGATTTTTGAAAGAGTTACTCAGTGGTTTGATGTTAATTATCATGTCTTAAATGTTGGAAAGTAATATTTTCTTATTTTCTAAGAGTTTCAAGGGCTTGCTCTGGTTTAAATGAAATACATTTGTCGAGAGGCTCCCTTAATAGACCTAAGGATCCATGCGTTCGATTCCTATGCATCTTGCTTGATGACAATCTTCCCTTCAAGCATCATATTGACCTCATTAAAATGAAAGTCTCCAGATGCCTTGGGATTCTTAAAAGATTGAAACACAATTTGCCAGGGTCAATTTTTAGACTCCTATTCTACAGCCTAGTTCAGCCTTATGTTTCATACTGTTCTATTATTTGGATGTCAACTTTTCCCTATTATTTCCGCCCTTCCAATAATTTAGGGATATCTTATGCTCCGTCAATACGATCTGACTTTAACCCTCTGATAGTTTGTAACATGATTTGGAACACTCTCTTGGAGTCTGCACATGGCTTTCACTGGTTTGGTATCTTCAAAAAATATATTAGAGATTTTTTTTGCTAATAATTAATTTTTTTCCGGTTTCCCAAGGAGTTGATGTCTCCGGATTGGGTGTGCAGTTTATTTGTGTGGATGGAATCATATGCTACTCTCTTGCCTAGCTTGGATTTTTTTTGGAGGGGGGGGGGGGGGTATTGTTTGGGTTTTTGATGTGAGTTTACTATTTAAAAATGTTTGATGGAGGTTTTGTTTATTTTTTTTTTGTTTCTCTCCTGTTTTTTCCAGGCCATAGAGCCTTGCGGGGGAGACTAATTTGAAGTATTTGTTATTTTTGTCTATAAATTGCCGTGGATCTTGGTATTCACTGATATATTTCTTCTTTTTTTTCTCGATAAATTTAGTTCAATTCAAAAAAAGAGAGACATATAGGTAAGAGACATTTAGGTAATATTATAAGAAAAAAATAAGAATTATGACTGTTAGTAACTAGTAAAACAGAGACAGTTAGTAATAATAACAGTGATTTTTGATAGTATCCTGGTTTTCAAGTGATCATTTTGATGTTTTTTTTTTCTTTAATTAATTTTTTGTTTTCAGATTACTTTCAAACCGAATAAAAGAAGTTAAACACGAGTGTCTACAAAAACGTGAAGAATTGAAAGAAGCTTTAAGCAGTTCAAACATATCCCCTGAAGTGAAGGATAAACTGTTTGATCTTGAGGATGACTCTGCTTTCGAAGGTAATCTTTCACAAAATCTGCTACTATATCCATATATTATACATATATGCTACCATATATATATATCACAAATGAAATATTTAGGGCTTCCTATCGGTGACACTCTTAAAGCAATTAGAAGGCTCTTTATCCTTCATTTCCAACGTCAAACAGCAACTGCATACGGATGCTTGGTAGCAAACAAACTTCGACTCAACCGCGAACTGCTAGCGAAACTTTACAATGCTTCTGCACTTCCGAATTTCCTATACCTTGCACCTTTTTGGCGTACGTTTACGATAACTGAGACGAAGGAGCTTCGGCGAATCTTTTTCTGGTATGCCAAATACCTGCTTGCTCTTCCACCATGGTCAAGCAATTCATGGGTCATTAAAAGATACGGCATCATAGACCCGAATGCTTCTATCAGAAAAAGCATAGAAGCTTATAATAGTAGAATTGGTCGGCACCCATGGAGCGCTATTTTGATTCAATGAATGTTTCGCTTTTGTATGTTTTAATTGTTCTTAAGTAAGGCGAAGTGTTGTTTAGTTTTTTAGGTCATTTTCTTTTTCCTCTTTTCTTTTATTCACATTATAACCGTTTTTCATATGTATTATAACGGGTTATAAATAAATTCAATTCAGTATGTTAGTATAGAATACAGAGTTACCTGCTAAGATTCTGCAGTTTATAATTCAAGATTTTTATTCCACACAAAATAAACAAACACTGTTAATTGAATAAAGCCAACAGGGAGCTGAGCTCCCTGTTGGCACAGACATATTTGACACAGAAATATTTGAATGCTTGCCCTGCTTCTTTACTGCGTCCAATGAGCCACAGGGGCGAAAGTAAGATTCTGTCGAAGGAATGACGTCCCCTCTCCCTGCTGGAACACCGTAGAAGTAACTAAAGATGTAAAATTTTTAGCAGACAGGAAATATGATGCGCTTGTGGCTGAAAAGGTAAACAAAAGTCAAACTTTGCCCTGCACCTTTCAAAAAAAAATTCAAAAGCTTTTCCCCACTTTCTCTCTATATTTGCCCATTAATTTAAAGTCAGACTAAGTCAAAGGGACAAGGTTGAACTGGGTCTGTATGTTTTATTTTGCTGCAATATTATGCGATGTCTAGCTTGAGTATGTCTGTGTGTTTGAGCGTGTCTTTGTGTATTCAAAAATTAGTTATTGGAAAGATTTTATTAAAAGCTTTGTTGAAACCAAGTATCTACAGGGTGGTCCAACGTCTTTTAGACCACTCTGAAAGTAATATAAAATCTACTCTGAAGGCTTTTTGTTGTCTCCCTCTGCCTGCTACGATTGGCAGCTGGTGTCTGAGTAACTGAAATGAGCAACTTCAAGCAGGGGTGAGGATTAAAAAATTAACCCTCAATACTTCGGTTCACACGTAGATTTCTCTCTTTTTGACGCCACCAGCTTCTGAGCTGTCCTATCCTCTTAAAAAATTTGTCAATTTAGATAATGTCGGTGCCTTCAGGTCTACAAATAACCCCTTGTTTGTTCCAAATGATTTTTTCGGTGAAAAAAAAGATAAATAAGAATAATTCTAATTAAAGAGAAAAAAGGAAAAGTAATCAGATTAACGATGCTTCTTGACTACTAAAGTCCCTGCGTCGGTAAAATTATAGCAGTTCATGTAACTGACTTACCAATAAAGTAAACATACTACTCGATGCCTTTTTTTATGCTCTTTACAAATATAATAATTGCTTCTACCGTAAATTCAAATTTAAGCACTTTTTGAGCTCTTAAATATGACGAATTTTCAAAAAATTATGACAGTTCATATAACTGACTTACCAGTAAAGTGAACATACCACTCGATGCCTTTTTTTTATGTTCTTTACGAACATAATAATTACTTCTATCACAAATTCAAATTTAAGCACTTTTTGAGCTTATAAAAATGACGAATTTTCAATTAAAGTGTGGCTTATCGCTCGTTTTCCACAAAATAATACCACGTTTTCTCAGCGCCATTTTTTCCATCGTTTTAGAAAAAATAATGCTGTATTTTCTCAGTGCTAAAACTATTTTTAATAAGGTTAGTTTAGGTTAGGTTAAAAAGTGCTTGAATTTCAATTTACGGTAGAAGCGATTATTATATTCAAAAGGCATCGAGTGGTATGTTCACTTTATTGGTAAGTCAGTTATATGAACTGCTATAATTTTCCCCCTACGTTAGCCCTGTAGTGTGCTGCTTTAGTCGGTTTCGCTCTCTGGTGTCTCGTATTACCGAGCTAAGGTCGAACCCACTACACCACTGCAGGATGAAAGCAAAGAGGATTACAAAATTGAAGCAAACTTTTAAATAAAGAGTGACTTCTGTTTCTGATAATCACTCCTTCTTGTAAATTCTAGTGTATTTTATTCCAGTTTGTCTGTATGTCGTGTATTGGTGAAAATGTTTGACTATATTTGATAGTTTTTTAACTCTTTGATTTATGTGCTCGTAGTGACACTAAAGAAGAAACAGATTTGGACTCTATAAAATGACAAACTTATGTTTTTCGTTTTTTAGTATATTGTCATTTTGGTAAAAGTTGGCCCATTTTGGCAAAAGTGGGGCTTCGATCTTTGACACTTTTGGCCAAAGTATGGCTTAAATCTTTGACCCTTTTGGCAAAAGTAGTCCTTAAATCTTTGGTGCTTTTGAAAAAAGTAGACCTTAAATCTCTCGCCTTAAATATATTCAAAAGAAAATGATTAAAAACATGCCCAGTTCTTAGTGTTGACCGGGTCTTGCCGAGACAAGAGACGAAACGGATAAAATAGAGTGAGGTTAACTAGATTAAGATAGATTTACCTAATTGTTTAAAACAATTAGGGGCTGAAAACAGAAAGGCGGACAATTTAATTCGCCCGATTTTATTGGATGGTGCAAATCTTTCACTGCATATAAAATTTTCACTAAAATCGTCATTATATCACTAACGAAATTATCATTAAAAATAAAGTTATGTCTGTTTTTTCCACGATCGAATGAAATGTGAGTTTATAACTGTAACAATTGCAAATAGATTAGCTTACGACCTACATTTACGCAAAATTTTGCAAAAGATTTCTTTTCTTTTTATTGTATATAATTAGTCATGACGGATGAAAGCATTCTCCACAGCATATGTGGGTTTTTAGTAGCACTTTAAGATATTTTCAAGGCTAGGAAACTATTTAACGATGAAAGCAAGCGAAGAAAAGAATGACATTTTGAAGGCACAGACTTACGCATGAAAGGGGCTGGCAAACCTCCTGTAAATATACTCACTGGCCACTGGAAAAATTGGTATACTACTGTTCGACCATACCACATTTCAATCGCAGAAAATTTAAGAAGATAAATCCCCCCACCCCGTACTCTCCTCTGAGTGCAAGATTCCTATTTTTTCATAAGACTGTTAACGGGGATTTTAAAGGTTTTTCCAGAAGTAGGAATAGCATATATTGAATGTTTGTGACGAGTAGTTGAAGGGTCAATAGCCATTATTGTTCATGTTAACTGCTCACCGTTGTATTTTCAAATGCCCATGGACACTAGGTCTGACTAACTTCCCCCCTAAGTGTTGAACCAAACTATTACTGGAATGTAATCAAACCAGAAAGGAATATTATTTTCCATTTGTTTCTACTGTCCATTTTAAAGAAGGTTAATTTTTTAATGTTTTCTTCTTTCTGTCTTAATGAAGAAAGATTATCGGTTTTTAAAATCTTTGTTTTTTCGTTCAAACCTGACGAATAAGGCAAGTGTCTGCTTGAGTATGCTTGAGTGCTGCGTTTTATATTTTGGGATTAAAAAGAAATTATTTTACTATTCTTTTCTTATTTCAGAACTGAAACAGAACTTGGTTGACACACGGAAGAATTATAACTGTTACGTTGAGAAAATTGAAAAATACTCAAAATTAGCTGCCGACTGCCGTTCAAGCTCTGACAGAGTTGTAGCGTTGTACAACAATCCTCCTATTTTGGATTTTACTGCAATTTCATCACTACTTGGGAAAATTAATAAGGTATTTATTTATGAGAGAGCATGCATGGACAGTGAATGAGTGAGTGAAAGGGAAATAGATTGGAAAGAGGCTTCACTCCTTCCTATGTGTTGACGGAAGATATTTTTGTAAATTGATGATGTTGTTATGGTAGCCATCGCATGGTTTATAAGGATGGCAACTAATATTTTTCAAACCCTCGCTGGTTGACACGGCCGCAGGGTTAATTAGTTTGAGGGGTGGGAGCAACAGTAACAGTAAAAGAGCTTCTTGAACTTAAAAAAACAGAATGCATGAAATATACAGAAAAACAGGGAAAATCAAGGGAACCTGGACATTTGATGGGATTGGTGGAAATTTTCTCTCTCACTGCGTACATATCTGCTCCGAAATACATGTCCGTTAACCATACATATGCTTCTGTAAAATACAGAAGTAATTAACGTCATCACGCAACAGTTTTTTTTAACTAGAGTTCCTTACCCGCGATCGTGGTTGGCACCCAAGCAGTTTTTGGAACCACCGTAGTAGAAGATGCACCATAATTATTCAAGAAATGCTGAAATAGGATATGTGTCTTCACCAGCAATGGGTGCGTGAGAGTATTGAAAAAAAACATATTGCCTGTAGTCAGTTCTTCCTGGATTTTTAAGATGTTTTATGGCTTGTTCCATAATTTCAAGAATCTTTCACATAGTCTGCCAGTTTGTGCTTTTCTTCTCATCTGTTTTAAATAAATTTTTTAGCCAACAGTAAACATTGGCCTGTTAGCCAACGTTTACATACTATGTTGATATACTACTCAAAAAAGAAGGGTCCCTTTTTTCTTATTTCTCCCCCCCCCCCACCTCTTCCACATAAAAAAAATACCCATGCCTATGCCTGGGTGACGAGGGATGTTTATTTTAGTTATCACCTGGAAAATCAAACACCTTGAATATTCTTTATTGGCAACAGTAACAGAGAATAGGCTGTTGAAAAAAAATAACGAAAATAATGTGTAGGTTGCTTTATGTAATTATTTATGTCGTTGGGAGGGAAGCTAAGGAAGGAGGGAGGGGGCTACTCTCCCTCTGCCATACTTGCCCTTTGTGGATACAATATAATAATGTAACTAAAAGGAATAATGCGTAAGAAAACCCTTGTCAATGGGAGTTGATGTTTCGGCTGCTTTTTTTTTTTTTTTTTTTTTTTTTTTTTTTACAGGAACAAGTAGCAAGCTTGTCGCCCAACCTTACTGCAGAGAAGTTCAAACCCGGGTGCTCGGTATTGCCAAGCACATCAATCCATTGTGGTTGGAGCAAAAAATCAAGCCAAAATTAAGATATAAATCTGTAGCTATTCAAAACATGGTCACAAGACAAGCATTTTTATAGTGCTCGTGTAATATAGAAAAGATAAAAAAAAAGTGCGAGTAGAATATTTATGTTTTAACTCCCATGCCTTGTCATCGCTGCTTGAATGTTCTGACGTCACTATTCCTGTTGTTTCTTCTTTGAAATTACTTGGTATTTCTGTATGCCAGTATTATGAGTATGCGTAATTAGCTTGTGGATGATTCTAGGAAAAAGATTCAGTTTAGACGCTCTAAAATAGTAGAAATTTTTGTATATAGGGGAAATTTAATCGAACGGCTTTGTGCAATTTATTAACTTTTTGCGGTCGTGCTGTGTTTTTTTCCTGTTGATATTTTTAGTCTCCGAAAATGCATGGATGCTAAGTGTTGTATTGCTTTCAATATCTTAAGTTCCTTCTTTATTTGCCTTCACGTAGTCGGAACCGAAAACTTATTCATAATTGTAGCGCTTGTGACCAGTAAGCGTGTGCAACTTCACTTTAAGCTGCAAAAGTTAGTTCCTGGGAAGCTTGGGCCGCACCATGGGCTCATCCGTCTTTTTTGTTCATATGTTGAGTTTTCGTATTTGTCTTGTTTTTTCTTTTTTCCTTTCTTTTTTCTTTATTCTTTACTTTTCTCTTGTGTTTTTTAGCGGGTTATAAATGTTACATTATTATTATTTTGTGTTTTAATTCAGAGCACCTCTACTGGAGACCTGAGGGAAGTTTTCGTGTCCATTCAAAATCAGTGCTTTTAACATACGAGATATTTGCTAGGCCCTTTTTATATAAGCCGCCCTGGCCGAGTGGGTTGGTGCGCTGGATTCGGGATCCCTTGTCTGAGAGGACGCGGGTTTGAATCCCAGTGTACCCAATTCTTCAGTTTGGGACGGGGGTCAGTGGCGTGACTCTGTAAGCTTAGCCAGAGTCGACCCAGCTCTAAATGGGTACCTGGAGAAATCTGGGGAAGGTAAACAGGAAGGGTGTGCGAAAGCACAGGTTGGCTGGCCCCCAACCCCCCATTGCACTTCCTGGCTGAAGGGCCAAGTAACGGAGATCAGCACCGCCGGTACGGACTGTAAAGTCTAATGCCGTATCTTTTACCTTTTTTACCTTTTTCTAAAATTTTATCTCACCTCTTCCGTCAAGATGCCTGCAAAATCTTGAAAACATGCAAATCGAGATTTATTTTGTCACGAATGTGTATTAATTACATCTTCACTATTCCCGTAATCGTACTTTTAGCTCTAGATGGTAATTTATATTATTTCTAAGTAAGATATGACCTCAACTAAGAGTTTAGTCGATGTTTTGACGTTTTTAAGTAGGAAAACCACGATACCCAGCATACTGTCCAAGAAGATCTACACAACGGCGTTGAAAAGAAGATATTCCGTCACACAATCCTTGCAATGCTCAACATAAACTGATGCCCAATTTGGCCAATAGCCAGAAGATACCCAAATCGATGACTCCTATGTGGCAACGGTTATTCGAAGAAGAAGAAGTAATATAGCTTCCAATATTTCTTTTAGACTTGTAAGAGTACTGTATGCAATATAGGAGTCTATTTATTTTAATTGTTTCTTTTCCCTTTCCAGGAACCACCTCCTTTGACTCTGAGCCAGATTGTATCCGGCGTAAGAAAAGTCTTTAAAGTATTGTGTGAAGATTTCAAAAATCTTCCAGTGTTGCCTGGTAAGTATTTTTTTTTAGCAAAATTAAAATTTTACCATTTTAAACGATTCAGCCGAAATTCTGTTTTGTCATGCACAACGTATGCTCCAAGTTTCGATACATAGGAAATTTAATATTTTGCTGTGTGTATTTATGCAGTGCATTATAAAACGTATGACATGAAACAAACTTATTGAGAATATAATCATGTACGACTCATTAGTTAAAATGGGAGCCTGCTAAGAGGCGAATTCCAAATTTGTCTTCGTACAAAAAAATCGAATGGCCATCTAATTTTCTCTTGCAAATCTGTAAAGCTAATTACCAAAATTATATAAAATCAATAGTCTTAACAGTTTTATTTATATCCTTCTTTTTGCCTGAATTTATCTTGGGCAAACCGATCAAAACAAATACCTTTCTCTTTTCTTTTCTTCTTCCTCTATCTGCACTCGTTTCGTTATTTATTGATATTCTCTCCACTAATTCAACCATTCAACCATGTTTTAAGAGGTTTGCTTGAATCTTCCTCTATTCTGCTCATTTGCTTGTTGCTATTCTTTCCACTATTTAAACCTTCCCATAAACATTTTTTTCCATAAATGTTTCAAGCCCCTTTCTCTGATTTCCTTTTTTTGGAACTTATAACTTTTTTCTTTTCGTGCTTTTTATTGTCCTCATCTTGACCGCATCATTCTGAGTCTCCATTTGCTTCAGTTTCTTTTTCCTTGCCATTTTTCTTAGTAGTCATATGAATGCTAACACTAAAGAGATAGTAGTTACTGTAGTACAGCGGCTGTATCACTCCCCTCTACAGATCGGGCATTGAAGTTCGAGTCGTTCTGTAGTAATGATGATATTCTGGTTCAAATAACCAATTTCTATCACCTCTTTTTTTCTTCTTTCTTTCTCTCTTTTTTTTGTTTCTTTCCATTTGTCTTGTATAAAAAAGAACTTGTTAATTTAGGGATGGATAAAACACGGGAGTCTGTATAAATTTTTGCCCACTGCCATACCTTCTCTAATAACCAAGGTCGTCATTTCCATAAGGCTGTCCGTTTCTTATCAATTTCCAAATATTGAACAAAGGGTCTTAATAAATCTCGATTCATCGTATACAGTATAAGACCGGGACCTTATTCAGAAGCAGAAAACACCAGTAAATTAGTAGTGACGGTGATTCTCCTTATACATTTGGAGACGCTTTCTTCGGGATTTTTTTCTCCGAGGACTCCGACACCCAGTTTTGATATACGGACCTTTAGAATCCAGAACGAATCCAAAACAAATAGAAACTACCACAAATACGAGTAAGGCTAACCCCCACTGTGCCTTCTAAAGAGCAGAATATAATTTGCACTGTACTGACTACAAAATAGACTTAAACGTTTCTCTTTTATGACACTAATAAATTCAAAATTATTAAGACTTTTAGAATATGAGTAAACTCTCAATTAGTAAGAATACCTGTAATATGTCAATCCGCACTCTTTTTTTTTCCAGTAAACTTGATTATGATTCACAGCTAAGTCATTGATAAGTCGGGTACCGCCTACGTACTGGTCGGCTGGACTACAGTGGCTTGGCTGAATTTTATCCATTTTATGCGATCACGTTCAACTCGAATAACAGTATCGACGAGATATTGTTTGAAAAAGTTGGCTTCAAAACCTGTTTAACACAGGTCGCTTGTTGCAGCAGTGTGTTCAGGACGAAAAGCGATCTGAACAGCGTTGTCCACCAAAACTTGGCATCAAAACCTCATTAACAAAGGTCGCGTGTTATAGCAGTGTGTTCAGGTCGAAAAGCCCCCTGAACAGCGTTGTCCACCAAAAGTCGGCATCGAAACCTGATTAACAAAAGTCCCATGTTATAGCAGTGTGTTTAGGTCGAAAAGCCACCTGAACAGCGTTGTCCACCAAAAGTCGGCATCAAAACCTGTTAACACAGGTTGCTTGTTACAGCAGTAAGTTTGGGTCAAAAGCGACCTGAACAGCGTTGTCCACCAAAAGTCGGCATCAAAACATCATTAACAAAGGTCGCGTGTTATAGCAGTGTGTTCAGGTCGAAAAGCCACCTGAACAGCGTTGTCCACCAAAAGTCGGCATCCAAACCTCATTAACAAAGGTCGCGTGTTATAGCAGCGTGTTCAGGTCGAAAAGCCACCTGAACAGCGTTGTCCACCAAAAGTCGGCATCAAAACCTGTTTAACACAGGTTGCTTGTTACAGCAGTAAGTTTGGGTCAAAAGCGACCTGAACAGCGTTGTCCAACAAAGGTTGGTATCAAAACCTCATTAACAAAGGTCGCGTGTTATAGCAGTGTGTTCAGGTCGAAAAACCACCTGAACAGCGTTGTCCACCAAAAGTCGGCATCAAAACCTGTTTAACACAGGTTGCTTGTTACAGCAGTAAGTTTGGGTCAAAAGTGACCTGAACAGCGTTGTCCAACAAAGGTTGGTAGCAAAACCTCATTAACAAAGGTCGCGTGTTATAGCAGTGTGTTCAGATCGAAAAGCCACCTGAACAGCGTTGTCCACCAAAAGTCGGCATCAAAACCTGTTTAACACAGGTTGCTGGTTACAGCAGTAAGTTTGGGTAAAAAGCGACCTGAACAGCGTTGTCCAACAAAGGTTGGTATCAACACCTGTTTAACACAGGTCGCGTGTTACAGCAGTGTGTTCAGGTCGAAAATCCACCTGAACAGCGTTGTCCAACAAAGGTTGGTATCAAAACCTCATTAACAAAGGTCGCGTGTTATAGCAGTGTGTTCAGGTCGAAAAGCCACTTGAACAGCGTTGTCCACCAAAAGTCGGCATCAAAACCTGTTTAACACAGGTTGCTTGTTACAGCAGTAAGTTTGGGTCAGAAGTGACCTGAACAGCGTTGTCCAACAAAGGTTGGTATCAAAACCTCATTAACAAAGGTCGCGTGTTATAGCAGTGTGTTCAGGTCGAAAAGCCACCTGAACAGCGTTGTCCACCAAAAGTCGGCATCGAAACCTGATTAACAAAAGTCCCATGTTATAGCAGTGTGTTTAGGTCGAAAAGCCACCTGAACAGCGTTGTCCACCAAAAGTCGGCATCAAAACCTGTTAACACAGGTTGCTTGTTACAGCAGTAAGTTTGGGTCAAAAGTGACCTGAACAGCGTTGTCCAACAAAGGGTGGTAGCAAAACCTCATTAACAAAGGTCGCGTGTTATAGCAGTGTGTTCAGATCGAAAAGCCACCTGAACAGCGTTGTCCACCAAAAGTCGGCATCAAAACCTGTTTAACACAGGTTGCTTGTTACAGCAGTAAGTTTGGGTCAAAAGCGACCTGAACAGCGTTGTCCAACAAAGGTTGGTATCAACACCTGTTTAACACAGGTCGCGTGTTACAGCAGTCTGTTCAGGTCGAAAAGCGATGCAATGTTGCGCTAAATGCAGCCTTTTTACATTAGTTCATGACATCATTGCAGTACTGTGATTTAATTTGCGCTTTAAATCCATATGACTGTGAATTCATTCATATCAAATTTAAATTCAGGTGTTACATTAAGCAGACAGGTATTACACAAAACAAGACACGTGCTATTTAGTTTCCAGAGTAGGCCAAATATAGTTTGCGTTTTAAAACATTGAATCTGACTGTTGAAAATGTGTACCACAAACCGTATTTTAAGTCGCCACGAAGACTACACCGTCTTTCACCATTATTTAATTGGATGGACTGAAATTATGCTGCTGAAATGGAATTCAGCCGACGCCAGAACCTAGTTGTAATCTATTGCTCTCTATAAGTCTGAAATAATGCATTGGCTTTACTCATTTTCGTAAAATGGCATAGACTGATTAGAATAGTGGTTAAACCCCATACAGTTATGGAATTTGCGCATTATGTTTGAAAACTAAATGTTACCTTAAGATTAAATCAAAAAGGTCTATATGTATGCTGATTGCCAATAAGACATCTAAGTTATATCCCAAGAACGACTGAGGGTATTATGTTCAAACTTTCGGGGCTACTTGTGTTACTACTTCTGCTCTTAAAATTGTAACTAAATCAATAGTGTAAGTGTATCCAAGCTGTCAAAGAGCATAGATAGATTTTTTGCGAACGGTATTAAGCTCTATTTTTCTGGTCAACTAGAGGAGGTATAAATTTAACTAAACACTACAATTTGTTTACAGGTTTTTAAAAGGGTTTATGCTGTTAAATATTGTTTAAAAAGTTTCTCCAGCATATAAATCTACTACTACTACTACTACTAATAACTCACTGCAGCACCAAGCCGCCTGAGGCCAACACAGCTACGCACTTTGCGCTGGAACCACAGTGTTCATTGTGGCGTTTGAGATTTGGTGACATGTTTGGCTTCAGGAGGGTCTCTTAGGGATTGTTAGCTGGATGATCGCCAACCACCGTAGAACCTATGTTTCCCCATATTTTGTGAAGCTTTAGGTGAAATTTGATGGTAGTAGTCAGGTTTTCTTTTACCGTTTGCACCGTTTCCTTCAATACAAAGGTGCTAGACTCTGCTGCGATCATATCTCATCAATGTCTCTTAGTACGTGGCTGTACCACTGGAGGCGTTCGAACTTAATGACTTTTGATTTAGCGGTAGTTCCCAGCTCTATCTCGGATGGTATTAGTGTGTATATGTATAGATTGCCTTACCTTCAAAATGTATCGGTATGAGAATAGGTCCTGTCGAAAATTAGTTGATGCGAGTTTTAATCAAGATGGGTACTAAATGAATTTATTTATTAATCTTTCTGTTTGTGTGGATAATTGTGATAACTTGGTAATAAATTTGCTAGAAAAAAGATGCTGAATCCATCATTTGGTGGTTTAATTGAAAACATTCATTTACAAATTTATTAAAAACAGAATGTATAATTTTTGAAGTTAAAAAAAAAACTTGAACAAGCAGTTTTCTTTGGTAAGGAGAATCACTTTTTTCGTCAACTTTTTGGCTACAGAAAGTGTGGGTAGGTACATGTTATTTGTGCTTTAGGAAAAACTTCGAACCTATTGTTTGAACAATTTCAGTTTTTTATCGATCCGTTTTTTTAGTCGGCTTTCTAATATATTAAAACAACCATAAGACTTAAAAGGAAATTAAAGACTCATCTAGTCTTTCTTCGAGAAAAAAAAATTTAGGGAAATGATTTTGTCAGCTTTTGAAGGGAAACTTCTTGGTAAAAGAAAATCTGTTAAGGAAAACATTACCTTGCTAAGGAAAGACTTGTAATTTTGATTTGGTGTCATTATACTTTTCTTTTTTTGTATCTTTTTCTTAGTGTACACTGGTCTGTTCTTAAGAGGAGGTCAGTATGGTAATGTGGGCTAGGGGCGGACCTTAGCAAAATCTTGGGGGGTGGCAATAATTGATGAAATTGACAAATTTATTTTAAAAAAAGAGTGAACAACGGAAAAAAAACAAGAAATGAGGGTGCCAGAGAAACCTTGTGGCCCGAGGCCCCCGGCCCCTCTGGATCCGCCAGTGATGTGGGTCTAAAGTGTCTGTGTAAAGTTGAACATGCGTTGCTCCTCCCATACTGCTTTTGAGAACAGGTTAGGAAACGCTTTCAACATTTACCGTGGAAATGTGATAAGATGAGATACGATCTTTTGGTGTGACAGAAGTCATAGTCGCGACAGTAGACAGTAGGTGTGACAGCAAGGATCTGGAATTAATTTACCAAAAACAATTTTGTATGTGATACAAGTTTAGTGGTTTTATTTCATGAAACAGCATTTTAGTTCAGCTGTTTTTATTTCATTTTCTAACCATCATCACGTCTCTAATGCCTAGTCCGCAATAGTTTTTACATCACTCATTTTTTATGAATTGTTTATTGTAGTAGTATAATAATCACCTGTACAATGCGACCTTCTTAAAATTTGCAATGAATGACTCAAATTTATTGGTGAGCTTTAGGAGATGGCAAAGTAGTACGATTGTGTATGGGAGAAGCGTTTGTTAATATATTTAATATATTTTAATATATATTTAACATATATATATATATATATATATATTTTATTGATTATTGTTATATATTTTATTGATATTTTTATTGATATATTTTAATATATGTTTAATATATATTTTAATATATTTAATATAATATATTGTTAATATATTTTTTTAATATATTTATTTTGGGATAATAAGAGCATGTTCGTTTACAGATGCTAATACAGCTGAAAAGTTAAAACAGTTTACAGAAATATCTAAGGATGCTGAAGAGATGGAAGTTTGGCTAACAGCCACAATTTCGGAACATAATAAATCGCTGAGTCTTTTAAGGCAAAAACACGCGGTGAGCGGAGGTAAGCCTATCTAGATATTTATTTTTTCTCATCTTGCTATTGAATCTATTTAGTTTTTTTTATGTAATTCCATTTCAGTATTTTGTTTTCTTATTCTTTTCTCCCTTACTTTATTCTAAGAATCGGTTTTAAGATAATTCGAGGAGATTTGTTATTGTTCGAAAAATTATTAGAGATGTGTCCAAGGAGTACGGCTTAATAACAAAAATAAAACCAAACGCTAGTGCTGACAAAAAATATCGCCAATTTTATCTAGTATTTGCCGTTTTGTGTCTGATCTTGGTCTCTGAAACACACAATTATGGAGTTAAAAGATAATGCTAAGAAACGCCAAACGCTAGATTGTGTTTGTGATTTTTTGTTGTCAACATAAGCGCCATTTTTCACTCACATTTATTGCCTCTTTGGCTGTGTTCTTGAACATCTCTTTGGGAGATTTATGCTCTTCCGTCAACTGAATCTCCAGACTAATCAGATTCATCTGATTACTCGGAGTAGTCAGATAGAGCCCATTTAAATTACATTAGATGGGCTCTATTAACAAAATTAATTTTATTTGAAGAATTCTTTTTCACTCCTGTGATATTTCGATAATTTCTAATGACATCAGTTTAATAGTCAAAAAAGAATCTAAAGTAGGTCTTCATTTATTGGTGGAATAGCCTTTCATTAATCTAGTTAAATAGTCAGTGTGACAATTTCCCCTAGATCTAGATTACAACTGCAATCTGGATTGTCACTGAAAGAACCGCAGTTCTCTGTATTCTATAAGCATCATTCTTTCGTCGAATGTTGTTAACTAATTAAGCTAGAATTAACTAAGTGTGGCACTTTGCTTACGCTGGGTTGGTGCGCTGGATTCGGGATCCCTTGTCTGAGAGGACGCGGGTTCGGATCCCAGTGTACCCAATTCTTCAGTTTGGGACGGGGGTCAGTGGCGTGACTGTGTAAGCTTCGCCAGAGTCGACCCAGCTCTAAATGGGTACCTGGAGAAATCTGGGGAAGGTAAACAGGAAGGGTGTGCGAAAGCACTGGATGGCTGGCCCCCAACCCCCATTGTGCTTCCTGGCAGAAGGGCCAAGAAACGGAAATCAGCACCGTCGGTGCGGACTGTAAAGTCTAATGCCGTATCCTTTACCTTTACCTTACCTTTGCTTACGCCGGCCTGTCTTTTCTCCTTGAAAAAAAAAAACATTATTAAAACGACCGCTCTTCGCGAAGAGCTCTTCTGTAAAAGCCAGCATTATGCCTGATGTCACATGTGTCGTATATCATTATGCCTTAAAAAAGACTGTGAAGCATCGAACCCATTTTTTTTCCTGAAATTGGAGGGAACTTTGTCAGTAATAACCTGATCTTAAACATTCAATACATTTCTATTAATTTACCAAATTTAAATTTCTTCGCGCATCTCTAAAAATATTTGTGTCACTTTATACAAAGATATTTTTGTCACTTTTAATTAATTAACTTTTAATTACTCACTTTAATTAAAATTACTCAATTTTAGTAACTCACTTTTAATTAATGCACATATTAAAAAATATTTTTGTCAGTTTTAATTAATTAGCTTTTAATTACTCACTTTTAATTAATCACTTTAATTAAACTCACTTTAACTAAAATTAGTCAATTTTAATAACTCATTTTTAATTAATTCACATATTAAAAAATATTTGTATATGAGACCTTGTGGATGATATACAGAGATCGTATGTTTGGTCCATAGATGCCACAAGGGTGCTACTGCTTTATTTAAAGTAACCCACAAGGTTCAAAGTAACCCCATTTGACGGCTTTTTGACTTTTTCTTCTTGTTTTTTAAATTTAAAATCTAGCTAACCGTCTTCCCGTATTATTTTAATATTCTTGTAAACTATTTCTTTCTTTAAAAAAATTCGGGATGATGTTTTACACCATCCAAGGTTATTGTAACCAGTGGTAGGTTCTTTTTTTTGGGGGGGGGGGAGCTGAAATTTTTAAATTTTTTCTTCGACCAATCGAGGACAGTGCGGGCGGTGGCTGGCGTTAAACCCCCTGGAAAATACCAACCGCAGAAAACACCCCCCCTCCCGAAAATATCCCCCTCTCTTGGAAAACAAGGCTTTCCAAATTTAGGAATTTTATCTGAGTTTTTTTCGTAGGGTGAAGGAATTTTTGTACTTGTGTATTATTTGCCGCTCGCTCAAGTTTACGCTGTATAAAACTCGAGAATAAACCGGTTTTTATGGCACTTGGTATTAACCAAGTGACATATAGCAATCACAAATTCTGTCGGTCTGTCTGTCGGTCCCGGTTTTGCTACTTTAGGCACTTCCTGGTAAGCTAGGAAGATGAAATATGGCAGGGTTTCAGGGACCAGACCAGATTAAATTAGAAATAGTCATCTTCCCGATTTGACCGTCTGGGAGGGGGGAGTGGGGGGCCGGTTAATTCGGGAAAATAGAATAAATGAAGTATTTTTAACTTACGAATGGTTGATCAAACCTTAATGAAATTTGATGTTTAGAAGGATATCGTGTCTCAGAGCTGTTATTTTAAATCCCGACCGGATCTGGTGACATTGGGGGAGGAGTTGGGAGGGGGAAACCTAAAATCTTGGAAAACACTTAGAGTGGAGGGATCGGAATGAAACTTGGTGGGAAAAATAAGCACAAGTCCTAGATACATCATTGACATAACCTGTACGGATCCGCTCTCTTTGGGGTAGTTGAGTGGGGGGGCTAATTCTGAAAAATTAGAAAAAATGAGGTATTTTTAACTTACGAACATGTGATCGGATCTCAATAAAATCTGCTATTTAGAAGGATATCGTGTCTCAAAGCTCTTATTTTAAATCCCGACCGGATCTGGTGACATTGGGGGGGAGGGGTTTGTAGGGGAACCTAAAATCACGGAAAACGCCTAGATTGGAGGGATCGGGATGAAACTTGGTGGGAAAAATAAGCAGAAGTATTAGATATGTGATTGACATAATTGGAATGGATCCGCTCTATTGGGGGGGGGGGGGTTAATTCTGAAAAATTAGAAAAAATGACGTATTTTTAACTTACGAAGGAGTGATCGGATCTTCATGAAACTTCATATTTAGAAGGACCTCGTAACTCAGGTCTCATATTTCAAATGTCAACCGGGTCCAGCGTCATTGGGGGGGGGGGAAGACATCTTAGAGAATACTTAAAGCGGAGAGATCAGGATGAACCTGGATGGGAAGAATAAAAACTAGTCTAAGATACGTAACTGACATAGCCGGACCGGATCCGCTCTCTTTGGTGGAGTTTTGGTAATTCGGAAAAATGGGGTATTTGGAACTTACGAACGGGTGACCAGATCTTAATGAAATTTGATATTTAGAAAGATCTGGTGCTTTAAAGCTCTTATTTTAAATTCCGACCAGATCCCGTTACATTGGGGGGAGTTGGAGGGAGAAACCGGAATTCTTGGAAAATGTGAAAATTGGGGTATTTTTATCTTACGAATAGGTGATCGGATCTTGGTGAAACTTGATATATAGAAGGATCTTATGTCTCAACTGCTCAATTTTTGACTCGACTTTGATCCGGGGACATAGGGGGCTGGAGGAGGGAAACAAAAATCTTGGAAAACGCTTAGAGTTGAGAGTTCGGGATGAAACTTGATGGGAAGAATAAGCACATGTTCTAGATACGTGATTGACATAATTGGAACGGATCCGTTCTTTTTGGAGGAGCTGGGGGGGGTGTTAATTTGGAAAAATTAGAAAAATTGAGGTATTTTTAACTTAGAACAGGTGACCGGATTTTAATGAAATTTGATATTTTGAAGGAATCCATTTCTCATAGCTCTAATTTCGAATCCCGACCAGATCTGTTGACATTGGGGGAGTTGGAGAGGGGAAGTCGGAAATCTCGGAAAACGCTTAGAGTGGAGGAATCGGGATGAAGCTGGGTGGATAGAATAAGCAAATGTCCTAGATACGTGATTGACGTAACCGTACTGGATTTGCTCTCTTTGGGGGAGTTGGGGGAGGGGTTCAGTAATATGGTGAGTTTAGTGCTTCTGGACGTGCTAGGACGATGAAAATTGGTTGGCGTGTCAGGGAGTTGGACAAATTGACTTGTTAAAGTCGTTTTCCCGGATTCGACCATCTGGGGGGCTAAAAGGACAGGAAAAATTTAAAAAAAATGAGGTATTTATAACTTACGAGTGGGTGATCAGATCTTAATGAATTTTGATATTTAGAAGGACATCGTGACTCAGAGCTCTTATTTTAAATCCCGACCGGCATTAAGCCTCTGATTTTCCTTTTAAATCAATCTATTGATTCTTAGAATTTTGTTAGAGTTCATAGCATATGAGCTCTTGGCTCTTAGCTCTTCTTGCCTCGTCACAAGTGCCATATGAGCTCTTAGCTCTTGTTTCGTTATTTTCTATGAGCTTTGCGTGAGACAAGACAAGTGACAGAATAGATAGGAAATATATAATTTAGGCTATATATTGACACATAAGGGGAGGGGATTAAGTATTTGGACAGTTTGAAGTCAGAAAACAATTCTTACTTCATAATATGCCTCATAATTGTACCAAAAACATCTTGCATGCAGACCCGCTATACTTTACCCCCCCCCCCCCTCCCCTCCCGCTAATGATATTTTTGACCAAAAATTGTTTCTAAAGTAAGGAAGAAACTAACAAAGAAACTGGTTTGTTATCCAGTTTTACAGATTGTAAACCTGAGCGACTGGCGTATAATACACAAGTACCGGAATTTTTCATGGAGAGTGTGCTGGATTTACGAGTATTATTTAAAAATGATCAGAAATATATTAATATAAATGTTAATTAATATATGGCTGAATTTATTTATATTTACTTGTTGTACATTATATTATCTATATCATTTAATTTATTTCATTCAATTATTACGAAAAGCTTAACTACGAAAAGCTTGTGTGTCGGTCGACACACAAACATGACGTCAGTAGACAGACACACAGACAAACAACTTATTTATATATATATATATATATATATATATATACTAGCTGTTGGGGTGGCGCTTCGCGCCACCCCAACACCTAGTTGGTGGGGCGCTTCGCGCCCCCCCATGCCCCCCGCGCGCGTAAGTCGTTACGCGCCATATTAGTTACGCGCCATTGTAGTTGTGTCCCTGTGTCCCACCTGTGAATATAGATAGATTTATATATGTGTTTCAAACTACGTAAAAATTGCGAATATACAACATTCTTGGCTTTCCCACTACTGGGAGCTTTCCGTTTCCAATTGCCAGCAATTGATCTGAAAATGTTTGACCAGAGTCATCGTTACACAGACAGACAACTTATTTTTATATATATAGATATATATATATATATATATATATATATATATATATATATATATATATATATATATATATATATATATATATATATATATATATATTTTCTTTTTAGTTTTTTTGTAGTTTTTACCTTTTTTAGTTTTTTTCTTCTTTTGTATTTATGCTAAAGCCAAGGTTCAACCCTGGAGCCTCTCGGACCTAGAACCTGAAACATAACGCTTTACCAACTCAGCTACTTCGGCTTGAATACATTCGTTTTGAGCAGCTTCCTCGGGTGTTGCCATTGTAGGTTCTTCAGTCATTTTACAATTAGAAATTTCTCTTTCAACGGTCTTCTTACAATGAAAATTTTTTCTTTGAACGATATTCTTAAATACCTGTGTCCTGGTCGTCATTTATATTCCCTGTGTCCCGGTCGTCATTTGTGCCCCGGTATCCCAGTCTGTAATTTCTCTTTGAGTGTCCCGGTCGTTATTTATATTCCCTCTGTCCCGGTCGTCATTTGTGTTCCGGTCTGTAATTTCTCTTTGAGTGTTTTTTCTTTTTAGTATTTTTTAGTTTTTTACATTTTTTCTTTTTTCAGTTTTCTTTTTCTTCTTGCCATTGTAGGTTCTTCAGTCATTTTACAATTAGAAATTTCTCTTTCAACGGTCTTCTTACAATTAAAAATTTGTCTTTGAACGATATTCTTAAATACCTGTGTCCTGGTCGTCATTTATATTCCCTGTGTCCCGGTCGTCATTTGTGTCCTGGTATCCCAGTCTGTAATTTCTCTTTGAGTGTCCCGGTCGTTATTTATATTCCCTCTGTCCCGGTCGTCATTTGTGTCCCGGTCTGTAATTTCTCTTTGAGTGTTTTTTTCTTTTTAGTATTTTTTAGTTTTTTACATTTTTTCTTTTTTCAGTTTTCTTTTTCTTCTTTATTTTTCAGCTTCACTATGAAATACATATCGCCGAACCTTTGTTTTTTTTTAACTAAAATCTGGTAGGCATTGATGCCCTTATCCAAGTCAAAATCCCAAACCCAATCATCATCGCTATCATTTTCAGTTTTGATATGTTTTGACTCTCGCTGTCCAGGTGGATCTTCATCTAACTGCGCGGTTTTGCGTTCTTTAGCCTCAAGCCTGTTTCCTTGCCGTTCTTTTGATTCCTCGGCACGCTTTCTTTTCTGACTTTCTCTATCAGCAGCAAGTTTTTTGGCATAGACTCTTTGAGCATTTTATTTTTACAACTTATTTTTATATATATAGATATATATATATATATATATATATATATATATATATATATATATATATATATATATATATATATATATATATGTATATTATATATTATATATATATTGTACTTACATGTAGTATTACATGTAATTTTTATTTGTTACATGTAGATCTGTAATAATCTTGATCTGTTCTGCAGGATTGGCGTCAATGCTAATGTCGTTTAGTACGATTTCTTGGCCAAGTTATAATGACGTGGCTAGTAGTTCTGCTAAGCCAACCGAGCTCTATACAGGTACTTTTTTTGTTATTGATCATCTGTTTAATATCTAAAATGTAATCATTGTCTAATTTATTTTATTTTCCTACTATCTAACTTAGGTGTATAATCCAATAATTATATATAAATAAATAAATAATATAAATTTTAGATAAAATATATTAATATAAATGTATATTAATATATGGCTGAATTTATTTATATTTACTTGTTGTACATTATATTATCTATATCATTTAATTTATTTCATTCAATTATTACGAAAAGCTTAACATTTTTCAGTCAGTTTTCTTTACTTTCTTAGTAGCTTTTTTTATATAGATTTCAGGAGTTCAGCGAACTGGTTTTTTAGCATTTTTGAACGTGATGATTTTATGAGCATTACTAGTGTTTTATGAGCTCAGTGAACCGTGTTTATTGATCCTAAATGGTGCTAATTTATGGGAATGAACCACTTTTAAGAACACAAAGAGCTAAGTGAACCAAGATTTTTTTTTGTGTTGAATGCCGCTTCAAAATATAAATGAACTGGTTCTAAGGTGTTGATGAGTTAGTAAACTGGTTTCTGCTTTAGATTTTCCAGTTAATAGTTTTGCTTGAAATAATGTTAGCATTATAGATGATTGATAATTCCTAATGTTGAAGCACAGACAAAAGGTACAGGACACAGATGTCCAACTAAGCACTTTTTTGGTAATGGATATACTGGGTGCTTTTACTTTTTGATCTTCATTTTCTTCCAAGAATGTTTTCATGAATTTTGCTGGTTAAAAGTAAACTTATTCAAAACTTAGAAAAGTAGTTGAAGAGAATCAAGAGTAACTTATGAAACAGTTACTTCGTATTAACGAACCAGTTCCGAAAATTCCAAGAACTGGTTTTCCAAGATTTGGCGATTGTTTTTGCCAAGAATTACGCCAATTAAAAATTAGCAAACCACAAAATTTATATAGAAAATATAAATTTCACTGTTTTCACTTTATTGTGGTATATTTGGCAATATTTTAGTTGACCGTGAGTCGAATTGGTTCTTAAAACGTGCTTAAGCTGTTCTCACATTATGTCTAGGTTCGCTGTATGATAAATATTCAGATGCTGAAAACCAAAATAAGCCATCGATACTGTATACGTGAAGCCCATGATAAAGAGCGCAATTTTTCCTTCACAAGATTTTTACTCAAAAGTTCCAAAAGTAAAGGTCTTTGATTAATAGTACGATGATTTTAAACTATCAAGTGTCCCATATGCACCCATATATCTGGAAACTGCCGATCGGTTCGAGGCCAGACGTAATGATTTTGACTCATTAAGGATCCCATCAGCGACTTTATCACCAGAAATTGCCGATCGGCTTGAGGCCAGACTTAATGATTTTGAGCCAAGTTTTGACCTCCTCCACGCACCAATTAGGCACTAGTCCTGATCTGATTTCCTCTGGTTTTTTGCCCCCCCCCCCCCCTATGTTTTGAAAATGGTTTTTTTCATTAAAATGTCAAAACGAAAAGGAAAAGTTCCCTAACGCTTGGATCTTGAAAAATACATTTATATATTTTCTTTACAAACAATTAAAGAAAATCCCCTCCCCTTCCCTACATTTTGGTAAATTGGCACCCTCCTTTCCTGTCTGGAAGGCTCTAGATGTAGGTCGCTCCGTAATGAAAGTTTGTAAGAAGTGTCACGAGAAAGCAATGAGAAAGCTAAGGAAGTATCATGAAAACATACATTGTATCACTAGACAGAGACTTTTCATTTGATGCTATATCTATTCATAGGTGCTAAGATAGAATTAATTAACTATACTCCTCTTAAGTGATACTCCTTTTTCCTTTTTTACCTCTTTCTTAGCGCTATCATCACTGGTTCAATGCAGTTTATTTTATTGACTCCATGTACCAAAGATTACTAACTTGCAAAACTCCGGAATTCTTTTTTTTTAACATAAGTTTATTATATTTAGAAAATTAGTTAATTTGTGATAATGATGAAGAAAGGTATTTATCCGAATATAGCTTCCAATAGCGCTGACCTCTTCTAGTATCAATTTATAATAGCTATTATCTGTTTAATAGAAACTAAATATGTCCCTCTGCCTCTAGATGGTGGTGTCATACTCGCAATAAAATGTTAAAATAGTTTTGCTCCTAACTTTAAAATATCTTCATAGTTTGTCACTACAAAACTAAGCATTTACGGTTCTATTCTATTCGTTTTTTAAACTTATTAAGATTATTTTAACCATCGATATAATGTAGACGATGCTGTAATATTTGTAAAAAAAAAAAAGAAAAAAATCATTTAAAGCTGTTCTATGATAAAGTTAAATTCTACAGTGTTCTACAATACAGTTAATTTGTTGACTTCAGCTATTTATTGATATAAATCAGCATCCTTTCCTGTTCAATAACCAAAAAAAAGTTACGTTTCTTTTTTATGTCTCAGGTTTATGTAAGGTTAACGTCGGAAACGAAGAGTAGCATTCTTTTTTTCAATCATATATATGTATTATATCCATGGGGCCACCCGTATGTCTAAGACTATATGCATCTATACCATTAGTGTATGACATTAACTGAGAATATCATCACAAGCCTTAAATTTGTCTGATTGGTAAAGATAAATTTTAACATGTCATTTTTGAAACAGTTTAAAATATTTATCACTTATAATAGAACATACTGGCTGTTAACTAACTTGCCTTCAGGTTACAGGCACCCAAAATAATGCAAACTCCCTTGTGAGTATCTGAAAACCGACTGACTATGGTTGTAAAAGAACTTTGAGGAAAGCGTTACCCTCTGTTTAGCATTGTGTGTTGCCTTGGTAACTTGAACCTTGTCAGCTCGTGTCCCTTAAAATTTGAGGCTCCACTGTACTTCCACTGATCTGTCATTGTGTTTTCTCCTCTTTTTTTATTCACCCATTTTATTTTTTAGAGACACCAGACGAAATGTTGGCTCGTTATAAAGCCGAGTCTGTCAAACGTTTACAAGAAGAAAAGGAGAAAACAGTTTTTGTTGCTCCAATGCCTCATAAATTTGAAAACGTAGGCGAAGTTTCAATTCCTTCATGTTCATCAGGCGTGTCTGAACGCTATTTTTCTGTTTCACAACAGAGACAATACCAAATTCATAGAGACAGAGTTGACTCAGAGTATAGCAATTTAATTCCAACATTCAAAGCTAGACCAGTACCTTCAACCACTTATCGTAAACCCACACCAATGACTGGTAGATCTCAGGATGTATTTGATCAATCTGTATTTGAATATACAAAAATGCCTTCAAAACTGACCAGTGAGCTCAACGCTCCAAGTAGCTCAACAAGTAGTGATGTATCCGATAGTCTATTTAGTCCTCCTCAAGGAAGTTCTGGAAATGTGAACTCAGTCGAAAGAACAGAACTAAGTGGGATGACATTATTTGAATGGAGTGAGCCGCCCACTGATTCTGATCAGTTCAGAAATCTTTCTCTTAACTTGGAAAGTGAAGCTAGTGCGTTGTCTGTGGATGAAGCTGACAGTCCTGTCATGGCTGCGATTGAAGATCTATCGTTTGGTCAACTTGAAATTGAAGAAGAAATCTCGAGGCTGTTCGGAAATAAGAGACAATCAAGTGTTTCAACCAGTGAATCATCAGTTTTACAAGGAAGTTTACTGAACATTGACTCATTGGATTTGGATCTTTTAACCTGAAGTTACTCCGAAAGAATTTTTTTTCAGACTGTTCCTATCACGAAAAAGAGAGATAATTTTTCTTTAATTCTGTGGAAAAATGTGTCCTTTAATTTTATTGAATTATGTCTATGACGTATTTTCGTGAGACAATCAGAATATTCCTGAGCTCAAATAGTCCCGCCTTTCTAAAACCTAATTTGGTCCTATGTGAAATTGTAAGCCTATAAAAAGAACGGAATGTTGTTTAGTTACAAAGTTCTGTACAGCTTTTCTTCTCTGCTACTACAACGTTTCAGTCTGAGGAAGTGATTTCTACTTGATTTTATTAAGCCTATTGATGTTGTTTTGTCAAAAAACCAAAAGGAATGTCTGTTTTTTTTATTTTTCTCTTTTTTTTTTTTTTTTTTTTTTTTTTTTTTTTTTTTTTTTTTTTTTTTTTTTTTTTTTTTTGTCTGAACACACCGGGATAGGGCAGATGAATCAACCCAGGATTGGTGCCAAAATTCACCCTTTTATCCTATTACATAAGATGATATGTTAGCAGCTAGTACGTCAAAAAACATAAAAATGTATTTAAAATATTTGAGAGTAAAATTGTACTTATAGAGTAGACTAGTATGACATTAATTGAGAATATTTTCACAAGGCATAAACTTGTCTGATTGGTAAAAATAATTTTAATCTCTCATATTTGAAACAGTCCACTTTGAATAGCACTTAATGCCTAATGATTGCTAATAATAATAATAACATATCTTCAATAGTAAGAGAAGATAAAAAGAGAAAAATATATTTTAGTTCAAAGAATGTTGAATTACTAGAAGAATAAAAAAAAGGAAAGTGCTGCTACTTTTTTTTTGGACAAAAAAAAGCTTGAGTGAGGGTGTATGCTTACAATGTTTTCCCTTGCCACATAAAAACACAAAAAAAAAAGAAAAAACAATAACACATTATCATTAACCTGGTTGCAGTATTTCCAGTTTCAACAGTTCCTCGTTCTGTTTCTCCTAAAAAATTTCCCTAAGAAGATTTTACTAAAAAAGTTTCTCGACATGTTTAATGTCGAATTTTATTACAAATTTGTCTTCTGTTTTTCGCACTTCGTTGCTCATTTCCATTTTGTTGCTTTTTTTTCTAAATTTCTTGAGTATTTGTTTTTTTATTCGATGCTCTTCGTTAAGCTTAAAGTATCAAAACACTTTGCTGTTAATAGATTTGTGTTTTGAGATTAAAATATTACCTGGATATGCCCAGTTAGTACAAATAATTACAATTTGATATTTTAATATATATATTTATATATTCGGGCAATTATATATTATCATATAGTTTAGATATAGTTCTAAGTTCCGACAGATATATAGAACGGGACAATGTACGTAAGCCAAGGGACACCAGTTCACAACAATTAAAGATAAAAAAAAACAATTTTTCGAGTCTAGGGGGGGGGGGATTGTTTTTTTTCTATTTTTGAATGTAATGTGAAAAAAGTTATTTTCAAAGTCTAGTAAGGGGCAATTTCCTCCCTGAACCCCTTCCCTCTCCTTGGCTGGTGCTTATATGGAAGATTGTTGAATATATATCTAATTTTATATTAAGTATAATGAATTTACATAATATTTCTATTTATTTATATTCCACTTTCTTTGTAAAAGAATACGTAGCAATTCATAGAAAACTGTTTGAATTGCAGTGCCTGTCTTAAATATGATTGCCTTAACAATTTGACCAGTGTGTGTCTGTCATATTATCATTCCTGTGAAAAATACGTGTTTTTGTGTAGAGTTTATTACAAATGAAATAAATGCTAAAGATCATCCTTTATTTTTTCCTTTTTCTTTTTCCATTATTTTCCTTTTGCATCCCTTTATGTGGTATTTGTATGATATACGCCCTACCACTCAAGTTGTTCATTCATTGAGGCATTATAAAACCGGTTTTTGTCGTTAGTTTTTTTCAGCTTAGCGTGAGACAACGCAAAGAGAAGTGACAGAATAGATGGAAAGTGTATCATTTGTGGTATTTATTTGTGCATTGGGGAGGAGGTAAGGTATTTTGACAGTTGAAGTTAGAACCAATTCTTACTACATAATCTGTGGAATAATTGTACCTAACACATTAGGCATGCAGACCCACTATACTTTACCCCCCCCCCCCTAATGTGCAAAAATGTGGCCCAAATTTGTATTTAAGTATTATATTTTATCTTATTCATATTTTTACCTTATTATGTATAGATATACATAAAGTATAATATTTTCTATCTTATTTTGGTATATTTCGTTAGGATTGAGTGTCAGAGAAAAATATTAGAAGAACATTAGGTATGGCGTATATCATACAAGTACCCTTTATTTTATTTTTTTATAGTCTCCTGTATGTACTGACGAAGGAATTCTGTAGCAGTCAGGCTCTATCCGATTGTATGCAGAATTTATGTTTAAATTGAAGTTTTGAAATTTTCATGACATGGGAAGAATCAAAAATGTTTTTCCCGTCTTCCTCCAAATGCTTTTGGAATTGCCTTTAAAAAGAGCCAATGTTTCCTCTGCTTCTTCAAGGCAATGTCTTTAAAGGAGGGACTTGATGATATTTTTTTTTTTTTAATGCCAAAAAAACGAGCAGATGGCTGGGAAAATACACTAGGGCTTCAAATCTTATGAAGAAAACAGAACTATTGTAAAGTTATAATTTTCGTCCTTTCTTTTGTCATAACTCAAAATTGACTCCAACAACTAACTCTAAAAGTATAATAAACAAATTTCAACTTCTACTGTAAAAAGAAATATATATTTTTTTTTAAATTTCTTATTTTTTCTGTTTTGTTTTTTTTTAGTTGAAGGCAATGCGTGGCCTGGGAGTGATTTCGCTGAATCTGTTTTTCTAAAAACAGGAGAAAAACGAATTTGAAAATTTTTGTATTTGTATCTCACAATCATCTATAGCTAGAGCGTTGATTTTTTTTTTTTTTTTTTTTTCGAAATTAGAAGGAAAATCGGTTATATCGTTGTACTTATTTCTATTGGCCTAAAAAAGTGAGACTTTCTTGAGAAAAAACGGGATGAATATCAATTTCGGCAAAACCGCCTGAAAATTCCAGAACGTTGGTAAGATATGGCAAAACAGAATTAGCTGAGCATGAATTAGAAGTGCGACTTTCGACAAAACGCGCTTAATCTTATAGACAAATTTTAGTTTTGATAGTTAACTGGGAATTCTACAATAAAATCTAACAAAGGATCAGTGGGAGCTCTGACTTAGCGGCAAGCTTCTTGGAATTTCTGGTTTTAACCTTTGCAGCCTATTTGGAGGAAATACAAAAAACTAAGCAACAACAGAAAGGGAGTGAACTATCAACAATAGCTGAAAGAATGAAAGTCCTCCTAATGAAATATTTCCCAAAAAAAAGTTATTAGCTCTCACATATTACATTACCGGTTAAGAAATTCATCCGATCTGGAGGCCTGGCTCTCATAAAACTGCAGATATTCAAATAAAACTATCAGTTCCTGCTGGGTTCACTACCTTCTCCTTCTCCAAGACCCCTGCCCCTCCCCTAGAATTAGTCTCCCTAACAAATAACCATTTTTCAAGATTGACAATAAGACTTACTTCTCTCGAGTATATGCAGAAAAGTTTACTGAACTTGATAACCAAGCAATTCGGCACAATAGTAACTGAAACTCTAAAAAATAGAATGTTAATAACAATAGACACATCAAAAGAATTAACTTTTTATGGTAATTAAACATTAGGTTTAATGTTACCCATAAAAACCCAAAAGCCTGCAAAACTTTGCCTAATTTTCGAGAAGGGGGCATATACCACAAAAAGCCCAAGAATCTTAACTAAAATTATATCGTCAGACTTAGCGTATTATAGATCCCTATCATAAAGTTTTTGATCTCCCATCAACAAGTGGAATTTTGTATTTTTAGAGGAAAAATCGCAGATGCGTGTTTATTTATTGTTGTTGTTTTTTTTTCTTCGATTTCCTAAGGGTGATCCGATCAGACTATTGGTCCTATAAGATCGAGAGGAGACTCAATCGAACGGAAATTAAAAGTTCTAGCGTCCTTTATAAGTGACCAAAAAGATTAGAAGACAAGTAGCTCCCTCCCATGGCCCTGTTTACTCAGGGCCGTTTGATCAAAACTTTGAGATAACCATTTTGCTCATCGTAATTGAAAAGTCACTTAACTGTGCCTATTGGGATGACAGGATACCCTAGAATCTCTGGAGATAAGGGGTTTAAATTTGCCCATTGTTTGCGTGTAAAATTTGTTATTGCGGAGCATACATATATTTTTGGGGAGAGAATTTTCTGCGGGGGGGGGATTAACATGAGTATAGTTTTCAGTGGGGAGGGAAGTTACCGGCGGTGACTTTTCATGGGAAATTCTACACGGGGGAGTTTGCCAGAATTCCTATACAAAATCACTTTTTATTTGTCCGACTATCTCTTTGACGATTTAATTTTACATGTGGAGATATTCTGGATCTGGGGGAATTATCTTTGAAAATTTTTCACCATTGTTGGAATTGTCCTGGAAATTTTTCTATGGGGTGGGAGGGCTTTTCTGCGGTAGAGATTTTCTAAGGGGAATTTTCTACTGTAAAAATTGTACATGAGGGAATTATCCAGGGAAAAATTCTTTATGTGTGAATTTCCTTCACAGGAAGTTTTTATTTAGGGGGAGGGAGATTTCCGGGCAATATTTTCTATAAAGGGAGGGATTACGGGTAGGATTTGTAAAACAATCCTAAATCAAATAAAAAACAAGCCTTTTTTCCAATCCTCTGGAGGATGTTTCAGGCAGAATCGTCCGTAAGATTTTTTTGGTGAGGGGGGGGAATAATTTTAACCGAGGTTGGAATTGTACAAGAGGAATTTTCCGAGGAGGGGACTTACGGGGAGGTACTTTATATGGAAATTTTTTTATTGGAGAAATTTTCCATGGAGGGGGAGGCAAATTTCCCAACGCAATTTAAAAATTTTTAGAAAGAAAAACGAGTAAAATTTGAATAAAACAGTTGGACAAAACAAAAAGAAAAAAACAACAAACTTTAAATAATAAAATTCCGAATAGTTCGACTCCAATGTCGGGAGTCTTTATCAATGGATAAAAAAAAACAAAGATTAAATTAAATTAAATCAAACGCAACATGTAAAGAAAAAGACAAAAAAATAACATTTTAATAACCTCCAAAATACTACAATCATATGCAACCCTATAGTGCTGCCTAAGTAAAGAGCGATGTGGACACAATGTATTTTTTTTTCTGACCAGGGCACTTCGCATCAAAGGAGCTGTCATAGAGACTTCGAAAGGGACTCATTCGACTGGAAATTGATTGGGCCAGAGCACTTATTAATAGTCGAAAGTGATTGGAGGGCAACCAGCCCCCCCCCCATACTCATCATTTCCCCAAATACATCAAATAAAATTTTTGAGATAGCTATTTTATTCAGTGCGTTTGAAAAGTCTTTGTGGATTACAACGCCCCACAGCCCTCGGAGCAAGGGTTGCAAGTTACGCCTTGAATGCTTAAAAGGTTTTTATAGGAAAGGCGGTCGTATACACCTTGGAGAGGGCTCATCGGATTAGTAATCTGAAGTTCTAGTGCCATTTTGAAGAGTCAAAGTGATCGGAAGGAGATACCCCCACCAAATGTCATATTTTTTTAAATCCATCTGATAGAAATTATGAGATGGCCACTTGTTCAAAAAGAGCCCGAAGATCATAATCGGCGTAATCACGCTGCCTAAGTAGAGAGTGATGTAGGCACAATGCATTATTATTATTATTTTTAGACCAGGACACTTCGTAAAGAAGGAGTTATTGTAGAAACTTCGAAAAGGGCTCATTCAATTAAAAATTGCATGTTTTATTGCCCTTTTTACTAGTCGCAAGTGACTGCAGGGAAACCAACCCCCAACGCTAATCATTTGCCCCAATATCAATCAAAATTTTGAGACAGCCATTTTGTACAGCGTAGTCGACAGTTCCAGTGATTGTCTTTGAAGATTAACCCCCCCCCCTCAGAGCATTCTAGGCAAGAGTCGTTATTTACAGCCGGGGGCGTATAAGGCTTTTATGAAAAGGATGATCACATAAACATTGGAGGCTGCTCATTGGACTTAAAATTTAAAGTTCTAGGGCTTTTTTAATGGTCAAAGCTGATTGATGGGTAACCTGCCCCCCACCCATCATTTACCCATACACGCTTCCCTTCTCACGGCCATAATTTTCCAAAACAAATATTAAATCAAAATTATGAGACGTCTGCTTTCTTCAGCATTGTTAAAAGATCCTGTAATTCTGCCCTTGTAAACGTCAACCCCTCTCACAGCCCTCAGAAAAAGGGCTGTAAGTTAGGCAATTCGTTCACTGTTTATATATAGTATATGTTAATGAGAATGGTATGCGTGTTTGACTTTTACTTTCCAAAAATACAAAGGGCATTCAAGTAAAATTTTCATGGAAGGTTGAGGGGAGTGTTGAGCAAAATCAAAACATGTTATGTATCTACGGGCTGTCAAAAGGGCGTAACCCAGGAATGAATGAGTGTATTAATTCGAAACTTTTGAGATATGATAAGGTAGATGATCGATTAACCCAAAAGGTAATATTTGTACGCTACTATAACTACTACTATAAAACATAAAATCGCGAAGAAAAGAAGAAAACGAGGACAATTAAATTTTTTTTTAATTTTAATTGAAAAAGTTGAAAAATTATGCAAATATTTCTGTCAAGACTTCCGCTTGACTGTCTTCAGTGCAGAATAAAACTAATACCCTTTCACCGTCACGAAGAAAGGGTTATCATATTTTAGTTTTGTTTTAGGGCTTGGTTTTTTATATTTTTATTAGTTTTATTCTGCACTGAGGACGGTCAATCGAAGGTCTTGACCGGAATATTTGCATAATTTTTCAACTTTATCACTGGCTGTTTATTGTCCTCGTTTTCTTATTTTCTTCGCAATTTTATGTTTTTATCATGATTAGCCAGTGTGGTCTCAGAAACTATTTACTACTGCTACTACACCTACCACCACTAGCTCTGCTACTACGCCAATACACAGTATTTTAAAATTTAAAATATTGAGGGGAAATTTAAACTAAATAAGAAGACGCTGTGTGCATGCACATTCTCAAAAGAGCGTACCGCAAGAATTGATTTGAGTATTAAGTTGGAACTTTCAAAAAATTCTTAAATGGAAGATCAGTTGACCAAAAGGCAATATGTGCGTGCTACTACTAATGATACTACCACTGTTACATTTACTATTACTAGCTTACTACTGCTGCTACTTAAACTACAGTCTCTATATCAACTACTTGTAAGGCTAAGAGCATTAAGACAAAAATCACAAAAGTATATAAATATGCAGTTTATCAAAGAATATATCAACAATATATATCAACGGCTAATTGTATTAAGTTGAAACTTTCAGAACTTGATGAGAATGATGCTCCAATCACCAAAGGTCATACATGCTATTAATAGTACCACTACAATTACTGTAACTAATGGTGCTAAGGGAATTAAGGCGAAACTGATGGTTTCGATTGAACGAAAAAACTTTATGCATACAGGTTTTCAAAAGCGTACATAAGCAATATCGTTAGGAGCGTCACCCTATAATAGCTAGAAAAATTACTGAAATATTTAAAGGATCTAATTCAAGATTTTAAAGTTCTGGTGTTCTTTTAAGAGTAAAAAGAGATTGGAGGGCAAGCAGCCCTCCTCCCAAGCCTATTCATTGTCCAAACACATCCAATCAAAATTTTAAGACAGTCATTTTGTTCAGCACAGCAGAACAATCCAGCCGCTATGTCTCTAGGGATATTGTTTATGTCAACCCCCCACAGCTATGCAATTTTCTGTCCGTATAATTCCCCAGAAACATCTGCAGATGTGAAATTGAGCGGCCAAAATTAAGAAAAATAAAAAAAATTCTGCACAAGAATTCCGTCAAATTCTCCGTGTAAATGTTCCCTGAAAATTTCATCCCAACAGACTTCCTTCCCCGAATGAAATTCTCCCCTTGTAAAGTCTCTCCCCTCCCCCCGAAAAATGTCTTTATACTTCCCTGTAACTAATACTGTATGTGAACAATCGGTACTGTAATGTTCATAACTTACAGTTCTCTCCCCGGGGGATGTGCTGATTCATGACATCCCCAGAGGCATAGTTATTTGACCTTTCAACTATGCTGAACAAAATAACTATGTCAAAATTTCAATCAGAAAGGAGGAGGGTGAGAGGAAGGTTAGCTGTCCTCTAATCTTTTTGATCACTTTAAAAGGGCACTAAAACCTTCGATTCTCGTTTGAACGAGCCAACTTCCGATCTTCTATGACCACTGATTCAATACTATCACCCCTGGAAGAAAAAAAGCAATAAACACGGATTTGTGATCTTTCTTCTTGCAAAAATGCAAATTTCATATTTTGTAGAGGGAAGCTAGAAACCTCTAGAGTAGGGTTCTCTGGTATGCTGAATCTGATGGTACGATTTTCGATAAGGTTCCTTGACTTTTTGGGGTTTTCCATTCCTTTTTGGAAATCAGACTAATTGTCTTAGGCTTGTAGATTTTGAAGGGAAGCATTAAATTTAATAAATTTTGTATTTGGATTCAGCATAAAAAGCCAATTCCTTTTGATGTATGTTTTGCCATAAAAATTCTATTTTTTAGAGTTTTGATTGCTATTGGGCCATGTCGCTCCTCGCTTGCAGCTCGTTACCACGAACTGTTCCATTATATATAATAAGTATTTCCCTAATTTGGCTTAAGTTTTTTTTTTTCGGGAGCCCTTTCTAGGTATTCAACGGACATCCTTCTCTTACTATTTCAAATGGTGGGAAACTGAAAATATAATTCACGCAGAAAGTCATAAGAAGTAAATTCAATAGTTTTAGCCCTATAATGTCTATAAATTTAAGATTTTTTTTCATTTCATATTTATTTATTTAAACACAAAAAAAAACTACACAATATGACATTTCTACCTGGAAAGCATGAAATGAGTGCTTGGCTAGGGCAGGGAAATAACTAATATTAATTACATAGCAAACAACAAACGGAATAAACCAATTGAATACTGAAAAGAAAAAAAGGAAAGGAAAAAAGCCTAAGTTATAACTTTACATAAAAAAAGAAAGTAAATTATGGAAACAGGTAACTAGAAATAAAGAAAAAACGGGGGGGGGGGTCTAAATGAAAAGAACACTAAACGGTTTTCTTGTAATGACCTTTCGCTACTCGCTTGAACGAAATAAGATTATTCGAATTCCAGATATCGAATGGAAGTAGATTCCAAATATTTGGCAAAAAAATACTAATTAAAAAAAGAAACTCTTTTTGTTGAGGGCGCTTCTTGGACGATGTCACAAGAATTTCGGGTGTCGTAATAATGCAGGTCTTCATTTATTGTGAACATATTTTGGAATACTAGAAGGAGGCTATTGATATATTTAAAGGAAAAAGATGTGATCTGGAAATCTCGGGTCTTCGACACATTAAATATTGTAGCACTTTTGAATTGAAGGTTGATATTATATGTATGATGAACTTGATAATTTTGCGCTTAGTTCTAATTTCGCAAATAATAAGAAGTTGTTTTTGACTTTATTTTCTAGCCTTGAGCACCTAGATTCTGCCTTACTTATACTTTTCTTTTTCCAACACCTACAAAATTACTAACGGTATAAAGACGTACCTCAAGTACTTTTATAGCCACTCAGGCATTATGGGCAATAATCGTTTAGATGAAATTGTAAAACAATTGTACAACTTTTTCCGATAATTACCAGACGCCCATGTAACAAATAGTGAACCAAATTTATTCCATTTTCATAACCAATTTACAAAGATTACGCGCAGGCTCAAATGGTCTGACCTTACTGGCTTTCTTTTACCGAATTCCTTATATCATTGCCCTCACGCATCATCCTCGTATTACAGATTCTACAATGTAAAACTAAAGCTTCGGTCATTGCCTAATACTAACACCCACATTGCACATTGTTCAAATACACCTCAAACACCACAAACTACTGCTGCAAACCCTCATGGAGAGTGTTGAACTCGATTAAGAGGAGTCAGGGTTGACCTGGGCATAATCTCTGAAATGAAACATCTCATAAGCCATTGGTTTTTCTATAATTCTGACTTCATTGCAGAATGCGTTTCTGTTAAGGCTGCCTTTGGAATTTTTCGTCAGATTTTTTTTCCAAAAAGGAGAAAAATTAGTTTTAAGTTTTTTGTTCATTTTTTTTTTTTTTAGGATTTTCCAGAAAAACCCCTATTGACGTGGTATGATTAGACTTTCTAGTTTTGGTTTGGATACCATTCAAAACTTTTAGATTTGCATGTTTTTTTTCATATGTACAAAGGTACAAAAAAATGAAAACAGACCTTCAGCTACACAAAAATGACAATGAAATTTCACATTCTGTCAGGCGTGAACTCTCCTTTGAAACGTGGATCGCTACTCAAAAGTTTCCAGTTTAAAGCGAATAAAAACCATTTGCTCTTGCTTGGCTGTTTCCTCCAAGGGATTTAGGTGATACATTTCTGTTTAAAAATGAGGTCAACCAGTCCTTTGATGTGCTTTGTTTCTGTGACCAGCCTATAGAAGTAACGACAGAGTTCACAGTCGATAAGAGACAGTAATAGCTGCAATCTTCTTGAAAGTGAACCCATTATTCCGTAGAAAATTCTTGTTGTCAAGGATTCATCTGTGTTTCTACCCGAAATAGCAACTATGTAAAACCGAGGTTCTTTCGAACAGGCATTAAAATGTTATAACCAATCCTCAATTGTTATGTCTTCTTGCGACATTACAGTAATTTGGAAAAAGATAGATGGTACCCAATCATTTGCTCTAAAATCTTTCTGTGTGAGCTGCTGTTGTCCTGAGAAAGCCCTATTGCAAATTCAGCAGCCACTCCATTAATCTCCAAACAGAAACTTTGAAAAATTCTTACGTCAAAATATACTTTTTGGAAAATAGGGCACAAATGGCTGGGCGTGCATAGATCCAAAAAAGCGAGATAATAGGGTAATATAATGCACTAATCTTGATTTTTGGAGAATTTTCGCTTAGCCACAAGGGGCTCACACTTGACTGTATAGATCAAACCAGTTCCCGGGTTCACTCTGACTTTCTCTATACACCAGAATGGTTTAGTGCCTTGAATCCAAGGAGCTGTTTAAAGGAGACATATAAAGTGCAGAAGGCCGTTTGAGACTAACGTCCCTCTCAACGTTTTCACTTTGACCGATTTTTCCGTCAAAAACGGATGTTTTGGGTCTTCGACGGATGAGAATTTGATCTGTAGGATTTCCGGATTTTTAACGGATTTTCTAAGATTTTACGTAAGAATTGAACTTAGTTGTTTTTATTCTCAAATCACACTGATCTTTTCAAGCATCAATCTTTACTGTTGTTTCTTTGTTGTTTTCCGTTCCGACTATTTTTCAACCAGAGTTCATTCTCGGACTAATTAGCTCACCTACTCCAGTCCAGAAACCGGTTTGGGGTTAACACTATCAAGTCGTATCCACTCTTCAAAAAACCGTGAGCTATGCAGTGAGTCATCAGGTCAAGTTGATTCCCGTGATTTATTTATAGAGGGAGTTAGTACTGTGTTATATTAAATCGAGGAAGCTATTGGAAACCGAGGAGGCGTTTTGTTGTATACGTTGACACCATACGCACTTAGTAAATAGAATACTTCAAGAATAGAATTTGTAATTTCATAGCTTTTCCTTCTTGTTTTACTGACAGAATGTTACACGTGGTTACACGGTTTCTTTAATACCTGAAAGAAGTATGACAGTCTTAGAATAGCGGAGTGCTACCAAAATCACATAGTAGCAGTTAGAAATTTGATTTTAGCCAATTATTTGATTTTATCCATGCCACTTGATTTTAACCATACCGGCAGAAATCACCTTTTAGCCGGTATTAACCGGTTGGTACTTTCGCCACCCAGAAACCCTGAACTATAGAGGCTGAATATATTGTTACGGTGGTTGACCAGGTAGTACCACTTGTGAAAGGCCTGCCAAATAAGTCTGTAACTGAAAAGATTGCTCTTGGAAAACAGAAAACACCTAACATTGTTCGTCAAGGCTACGGACTTATTTTGATGAGATTTTTGGCGAAAAACTCGAGTCAACTCAGTTCGCGGTCATTATCGATGAGACAACCGATGTCAGTGTGGTTAAACAACTTTCTGTTGCCGTCATATTTTGCAGCTCAGAACTTGAAATAGAAGTTGACCTGCAGGACATGGTCAGAAGTCCTGGGTCAAGAGCAGAAACAGTCTTTGAGCTTGTCGAGAAAGCTATCAATGATTGAAAGATACCACTCGAGAACTGGATCGGCTACTGTCCGGATACCTGCAATTTCATTTTTGGCTCTGGCGATTCCGTTGTCAGCAAAATCAAGGCAAAGTATCCCTGGATCACCAGTGTAAAGTGTAGCAGCCATATGATACAGCTAGTAGCATCTTATGCCTGTAAGAAGCTAACAAAGGGGTTAGAAGATTATGTCGTAACGTGTATGCCCATTTCAACATGAGTGCTGAGAGCGACTTTGTTCCCTTCCAAAGATTTACTGACACGAATATCCATCAAATGCTCTCGCTTGGGCAGACGCTTTGGCCTTCACTTAAATTGTAGGTAGATAGGATTCTCGAACAGTGGAGTCCTTTCCAACTCTACTTCCAAGGGTTAGCTCTCGAATACCCTACTCACTCTAACGATCGAACTGCACAAGCGTTGGCTAATCCACTTCTGAGAATCCAGCTGGAATTTGAAAGCAATGTTCTGGAGTTATTCAAGGATTTTAACAAAATCTTCTAGAGCGAAAAGCCGCTCTTCCATCATTCAACCAGAAATCAAGCTGCTGATCCGTAAATTGTCAATGAACCTTATGAAAGCAGCCTACGTCAGAGGGACGTCTGCACTAGAGTTGAACCCTGAAAATGTCAGGGAATACTTTGCTTTGGAAGAGTTATATCTTGGGATACTCGCCTGTGAATCTCTGGAGACATTGCAGTCAGACCAAAGAACTCGCACTCAAGAACTTTCTGTTAATTTAGTGTTTTTGTCAGCCCGTTATCTTTACGTCGAGGCGATTAAGCAGATACAGCAAAGATTCGTATTTGACGACGAAATATTCGTGTGCACTGATTTGTTAAACCCTGTGATGGCCACCGACTCGACAGCTCCAATAAAACTATCAAATCTTCTTCGCAAATACGAACTTCTGAACTGGAATGATAAAAGCATTCATGACGAGTGGCGGGAAATGCTGGTCTCAGACCTCCCTAAAAGTACTGAAAATTTAAAGCATTCATGACGAGTGGCGGGAAATGCTGGTCTCAGACCTCCCTAAAAGTACTGAAAATTTAAAGCATTCATGACGAGTGGCGGGAAATGCTGGTCTCAGACCTCCCTAAAAGTACTGAAAATTTAAAGCATTCATGACGAGTGGCGGGAAATGCTGGTCTCAGACCTCCATAAAAGTACTGAAAATTTGGGCTTCTGGAGAAAGATTTCCGAGATCAATACTCCCACTGGAAGTCCAAGGTTTGCAAACGTCATGGTTGTGAATAGGTATTTGCTTTTGCTACCATTCTCAAACGCCGTGGTTGAACATTTCTTCATTGTCCTAAACAACATCAAAACTGATTTTCAAATCACTGATCATCAAAGACGATTGGAATCGTCTCTCATCCATCTCGCTAAGGACTGCGATGCAAACGAAGGCAGGGATGAGAAGGATAAACGTTCACTCTGAATCGATTATCCTGGACCAAAGCTGACCAAAAGAATCATGTCGGTCAAGGCAAACGTGACGGTTGAACAGTGTCAAACACCAGCTAGTATACAACGTGAAGTTCTTGTTTCTGGAGCTGATGCCGTCGCCAACATGCAGTGGTAGCTGATTTCCTTTGTATCCCAGTACCCCAGAAAATGGTTGTTTGTTTTTTTATACAGCATTATATATTATAGTTAATCGATATCCGTATCCGTTCTAGTCACTAAGCGTGTATTTTCTCAAAATTTAGAGGCTTTCAAAGGAGCTAGCTTCCGAGTTATTGGCCTTCATGAGTTCTAATAGATCAACCGTACATAAACATCAAATTCGTCGAGCTCTTTTAGCCCAAAGTAACTGCGAATCGTAGTCTATCACAATGAAAGGACAAGTTTTACTGAGTTAGCTTAGCTGTCTAATAATTCAGACAGCAGGCTGATTTGTATACCACTTAACAGAATATTGTATGTTTGAGCTGTACGATCAGATAGGAAGTGTAGTCTATAGACTGATAAACGAACGTTCCGAAATATACTCTATTCCAACTTAAGCAAAAGCGTCACCGAGACACTTGGTTTCATGCAGTTGTGTTCTTTTTCACAATGAGATAGTTGCGGAATTCATTTAGCAATTTACAGGCAACGAGAGACTCGGTGATATTCTAGACTATATGAAAAATATCCATGAACTGCTAAACATCTGTCTTAAAACTCTTTTGGTATCTTCGTGGGAGAGGAGGGGGTAATTAGTTACATTAAAAAGACAGAAAGGGAGAAACGAGATGTGAACTCGAAAGACAACTCTGGTTAAGATCGCACTTGCTGATCCGCAATTCGGCTTGACGATATTTTAGGTGAAATTCAAGTAGCCAGTGCATCATTTGTCCAACCCTCTTACCTATTCTGTTCAAACCACCTTTTTCAAGAGGTGAATAAATGGAATTTTTAGCTTTTTTTTCTCGTTTGACTGCCCACAGATCTGGTGGAATCTTTCTTGAGGGCAGCATTGAACTCCAGGAAGTGTTTCAACAGAGCACACTGTTCTGCTTGTAACAACTGCTTACCAAAAGAGTTCTATTTGAACAGATTTTTGTTGTGGATTTTTAGGATTTTTTAACGGAAAATTTGACGGATTTTTCGTTCTCAGTCGTCGGAATTTTGCGGATTTTTGGTCTACCAGAACGGAAAACTTGCCATCATGAAGTGGAAACACTGGTCCCGCTATAAGCCGAGAAAAAAGAAGAAAGTTGACTCAAAGTTCTATAAATTTAAAGTGAAGAGGCAAGAAGGAGAGAATGACAGTTTTTGCTCGTTGTAAATGCTTCTTGAAAACAAATATTTTTGTGAAAGAAATTAATCAGCATGTAAAGTATACCAGTGATGCACAATTTGTTCTTGAATACTCATCAGTAAGTATAATAGCCTACCATTCAATAGTATGCCATTAATTTGCCACTGTTTCCTATGAAAAAAACACGAATAAAATGGTAGGCTACTAACCCACCATTTGGTTATGGTGTTTTCATTCAACATTTATTAAATTTTCTTTCCTGAAACGACAGTTTGGCAAAATTCTAGTTAATTGACTTCTTGCTATCTCGGAAAGGGTTTAGGTTAGGAAAATGAAACTTGCAGGGATGAATCTACAGGCTAAAGTATGTCCTGGGTAGGTATTTTAAAGTACCCACATCCACTCCTTCTCCCTCTAGAGGGCCCTGAAATTTGCCTACATGACCTATTGAAATTTTGACAAAAAAACATTTTACTTTAATTTTCAGTTACTAGTTGCCTTTTCTCTGCCTTTAGTTCTGAAAATGCAATTCCTGTTTTTTGAGCCATATCAATGTATTTTTCTGCAAAAATTTAGGAAATGTATTTGCATATCCCAAAAACCTTATAAAATGGAATTGACAAAACAAATAATTGAAGAAAAAACGGGTTTAATTTTTTTAAATTAAGCAGTGACAACAAAATAAAATAAAAACTACACTTTAACTAACAAAAAATAAAAATACTCCAAATATTTCGGCCCCACCTCCGGGAGCCTTTCTCAATGGGAAAAAAAAAAAAAAAAAAAAGGGAGAAAATTACAACAATTTAAGACTATTTTTAAGACATTTTAAAAAATGCCACAACAACTAAACCAAACTAAAAATATAAACAATCAAACATAAGAGAAACAAGAACTCACATTTTTAAAACAAACACTCCCGCACTTGACTGTAACTTTAGAAAAAACTGCAATAATTGTTTCTATTGGCACTTTCCTCTGCCACAATTGCTGTATAAATGGGGATCTATCAAAAATGAAAAATATAAATACTTGTAACAATATGAAAAAGAGGTCACCCAGCCCCCAAATCCAATCAAAATCTTACAGGTTAATGAAACACAATTATGAATTATAAATTGAATGGATTTTTTCATTTGCTATTTTAGCTGCCGTCCGTTGACTTCTTACAGCATCCCCATTTATACAGCGATTGTGGCAGAGGAAAGTGCCAATAGAAACAATTATTGCAGTTTTTTCTAAAGTTACAGTCAAGTGCAGGAGTGTTTGTTTTAAAAATGTGAGTTCTTGTTTCTTTTATGTTTGATTGTTTATATTTTTAGTTTGGTTTAGTTGTCGTGGCATTTTTTAAAATGTCTTAAAAATAGTCTTAAATTGTTGTAATTTTCTCCCTTTTTGTTTTTTTTTTTTTCCCGTCGAGAAAGGCTCCCGGAGGTGGGGCCGAAATATTCGGAGTATTTTTATTTTTTGTTAGTTAAAGTGTAGTTTTTATTTTATTTTGTTGTCACTGCTTTATTTAAAAAAATTAAACCCGTTTTTTCTTCAATTATTTGTTTTGTAAATGGAAAAGCAGTGTGGTCTAAGAAATTATTTAAAATGGAATTGAGCAAAGTTATGAAGCTGAAAACAATTTTATTGTACTTCAATTAAGCAGAAGATCTATTTTCCAAGGTTTCATTTTTATAACACAGATATTTTTAAAGGTCAGGGCCCTCTAGAGGGAGAAGTAGTAGAGGTAGTTGCTTCAAAATACCTTCCCGGGACATAATTTAGTCTGTAAATTCATCTCTGAAAGTTAAATTTTCCTAACCTAAACCCTTTCTGAGATAGAAAGAAGTCAATTAACTAGAATTTTTGCTTGGAAAGTGGTTAGGAAAATGAAACTTTCAGTAGCTTAATGAATCAAGGGCCTAAAACATACTCCAAGAAGGAATGGATAATGTTTATAGACTATTCAAGTTGCTAAGAAATAAACTTAACTCTATAGTTAGAGTTGCATCCTGAATCTAAATTGGTAAATATTTTGATTTTCATATTATTAACTTACAAGTAAAGTGAACATACCACTTGGTGCCTATTTTATGCTCTTTCCAAATATAATAATCACTTGCTGCAAATCAATCTTACCCCCACCCCTGTATATACCAATTCAGGGTATATATTTGCACATTAGGGTGGGGATGAAGTCTAAACTTGCCTCTCATTTGTATCAGAAATAAATTTTACCAAGACCCATTGCCTTAATGCACAAATATAGAGGCTTACCCTGAATTGGTATATACAGGTGTGGGGGTGAAATTCATTCACAGCAAAAGTGAGTGTTATGTGTGGAAAGAGCATAAAAAAGGCAGTTACCCCCACCCCTGTATATACCAATTCAGGGTATATATTTGCACATTAGGGTGGGAATGAAGTCTAAACTTGCTTCTCATTTGCATCAGAAATAAATTTACCAAGACCCATTGCCTAAATGTGCAAATATAGAGGCTTACCCTGAATTGGTATATACAGGTGTGGGGGTGAAATTCATTCACAGCAAAAGTGAGTGTTATGTGTAGAAAAGAGCATAAACCCCTATATATACCAATTCAGGGTATATATTTGAAATAAACTGTATGTACTCAGTGTTGTGACAAGTACTTCAAATTTGTACTTAAGTCTCAAGTAATAAGTACTTCCAATATTTGTACTTAAGTATCAAGTACTGGGTACCAGACCACAATTGTACTTAAGTAGTACTTGACAGAACTTGTACTTAAGTAGTATTTCAAGTACTACTTAAGTACAATTCTACTAACAGCATTTCTAGCTCAGTCATATCTAGTCATATAATGGAAATAAAATAAAGTCATATAATAAAGGCATTATGCAGACTAAACAAATAATTAATCACCAGGAAAGACAGTGGACCTCTGCTTCTTTGAACATTAGTTAGTTTTAAACAGTAACAGTGCCACCTGTAGCCAAATGACAAATGTCATCCAACAGTCTACCAAAGTAACTAATCGCAGGATTCTAGGTAGTTCTAGGAATTCTCCAATGGGTGTTTTCTTCTTTTTCCATTTAGTCAAAACTGCACTGTTCTAGGTCAAGAAACATTGAAAAAGTGTAGCCTCCCTTGCTCAAGATTAATGATTTGTCTTCTGGTGGAGATGCTGGTACTGGGAATTTGCTTTTAGCACTGCTAAGCACTCAAACCTGAGGTCTCCTAGCAAATTCCTTCATGGAGACAAAATGGATCCTCCAGTTAAAAAAAGTCTTTCAACAGGAGCTGAAGATGGCAATGCACAGTTGTACTTTCAAAAAACTTGCTGCACATGAGGGAATGCAAAGGTACCTCCATTTGTCTCCTAGAAACTACAAAACCTCCATCTTCACTTTATTAACTGCAGAGTTAGACTGTGATGAATTGCTCTTGTCTTCTGAGAATTCATAGAAACCATCACCTGACAAGTGGCTGGACTTGTCATCATCAGGATCACTTGCTCTCATCCTTTTAGCCTCCTCTACCAACATTGTTGCAGCTGCTTCTTTTCAGCTATCAGGGAATATTTTTTTCTTGAACATGGGTATGCTACATGTTGCAAGGATATAGTCTTTGCAGGTTTGGACTGAGCCCCCCAGAAAGCTAAACTACCACTCAACACCATCTTGTAGCATGCTAACCAATTGAGCAGTGTACTTCACAGACTGCTTGAGCTTCATCAGTTTTTATGGCACTTGGTATTTACCAAGTGACATATAGCAATTGCAAATTCTGTCGGTCTGTCTGTCTGTCCTGGTTTTGCTAGTTTGGGCACTTCCAGATAAGCTAGGAGAATGAAATTTGGCAGGCATATCAGGGACCAAACCAGATTAAATTAGAAACAGTTGTTTCCTCAATTCAGCCATCTGGGGGGAGTGGGGGGACAGTTAATTCACATGTCCTAGATACATAATTGACATTACTGGATTAGATCTGCTCTCTTTGGGGGAGTCGTGGAGGGGGCAGGTTAATTTGGTTATATTGGAAAATTTAGAAAAACTGAGGTATTTTTAACTTACAAATGGGTGATTGGATCTTGAATGGAATTTGTTATTTAGAAAAACTTTGTGTCTCAGAGCTTTTATTTTAAATCTCAGCCAGATCTGGTGAGATTGGGGGGGGAGTTGGAGGGGGAAACTGGAAATGTTGGAAAACGCTTAGAGTGGAGAGATCAGGATCAAACTTGGCGGGAAGGATAAGCTTAAGTCCTGGATACTGATTGACATAACCGAACCGGATCTGCTCTCTTTGGGGGAGTTGGGAGGACATATTTGGTAATTCAGAAAAATTAGAAAAAATGAGGTATTTTTAACTTAAAATGAGTGATCAGATCTTAATGAAATTTGATATTTAGAAGGACCTTGTGTCTCAGAGCTCATATTTTAAATCCCGGCTGGATCCTATGACATTGGAGGGGAGTTGGTAAGGGGAAATTGGAAATCTTGGACAATGCCTAGAGTGGAGATATTGGGATGACACTTGGTGGGAAGAATAAGCATAAGTCCTTGATACATGATTGACATAACTGGACCAGATCTGCTGTCTTGGGGGAGTTTGGGGGACATATTTGGTAATTCAGAAAAATTAAAAAAAAAAGATTTTTTAACTTACAAACAAGTGATCAGATCTTAATGAAATTTGATATTTAGAAGGACCTCGTGTCTCAGAGTTCTTATTTTAAATCCCGGCTGGATCTGATGACATTGGGGGGAGTTGGTAAGGGGAAACTGGAAATCTTGGACCATGCCTAGAGTGGAGATGTTGGGATAAAACTTGGTGGGAAGAATAAGCACAAGTTTTTGATACATGATTGACATAACTGGACCAGATCTACTGTCTTTGGGGGGGGGATTACAAAATTACAAAAAATGAGGTATTTTAACTTACAAATGGGAGGTTGGATCTTAATGAAACTTGATATATAGAAATATCTCATGTTTTAGATCCTCAAATTTCAATTCGGATTGGATCTGGGACATAGGGGTGGGTGGAGGGGGGAAACAAAAATCTTGGAAAACTCTTAGAGTGGAGAGATTGGGATGAAATATGATGGGAAGAATAAGGACAAGTTCTAGATACAGTATTGACATAACAGGACTGGATGTGCTTTCTTTGGGGGAGATGAAGGGGTTTCTAGTGCTTTGGCAAGTTTGAGAATCAGCACCATTGATAGATATGTGAATGACATAAACAGACTGGATCTGATCTCTTTGGGGGAATTGGAGGAATTTCTAGTGCTTTGACAAGTTAATGGTGGTTCTTGGCATGCTAAGACAATGAAATCGATAACTCTAGTGATGGGTCTAATTTTAGGCTCTGACCTTGTCACAAGTGCCATATGAGCTCTTGGCTCTTGTTTTTTTTTTTAGCTCTATCATAGTTCAGCCCTGAAAGGGGATAACATTATTATAAGTTTATTTTATGAGGGACAAAATGCTTTAATCCCAGCATAAGGCTAAAAAAGTCTCTGAAATATAAGCTTAAAACTTCACTGACATAGTAGTTAATTATTTATGTCTATTAATTTATAATTACTGGGCAAGATCTAGCCAAGAAAGATGTCCCTTGCAGAGTAATTATGGTATCTAATTTCACTGATCCCCTAAGTAAAAAAAAATCAAATTCATTAGGGATTGTTTCAGTTTTTATTAACTTCCCTGAAATTTCTATTTTAGGTAATCCAGAGTGCTGGGCTTTCTGTAGATGAAACGTTGAAACAAGTAAGCCTTTTTACTTTTTGAATTTGGACACAAAATCTCTTTTTTTTTTTAAATCTTCAATTTTTGAAGTTGTTGAAAGGGAGATGTGAAACTTGTAGTATAGTAGAATTGCACTTGTAGAATTTGTAAAGACATATGGGGTTTATTGCTTCCCCCTCTCTCTAGATCTGATATTACTGTAGTTGACACAGACAGCTGTATAGGGGTAGGCAACTTTGGATTTAAATAGGGTAAGGATTGTTTAGTATTGGCTCTAGGGCTTCTGCAGGATAAATATCACAAGAGTCAACAGTCCAACTGATTCCTTTTATATGATTTTTACTTTTCCTCAAAAACCTGAAGTGAACCTTCCCACGGTAGCTTACTTTAAGTAAAACGTTGTCTTGGATCGAATTCATGCATTTAGTGGACTTGTTTAAGCAACTTGCTTGTGTATAACTGAGATAAACATTAACCCCCAAAACATTATATTGTGAAGTTTCTCTGCAAGGAAAAGATTAAAACAGTACCAAAAATAAAGAGTCTTTTTATCAAGCCATCTGAGGTTAACACAGCTGTGTTAGTGTTCCTCTTCTATCTCAATCTATTGAAAGCTTCACTCTTTAACCCTCTTCTCTGAAGTTCCAGTTTCCTTCAAACCACATTTTCCCGCCCAATTTTAAACTTCTTCTCTGAAGTTCCAGTTTCCTTCAAACCACATTTTCCCTCCCAATTATAGAATCCTAATTAGGGTTTATGCCAGATTTGCCTCTTACTCAATCGGACTATTTGTCTTGGCTTTTTCTACAATTAGCCATGGCTTGATGCCAACAACTACTTGATTTTAATTCAAAATCAAAGATTTATAATGTGCCTATTTTTTTTTAATAATATTTATTAGTTTTATATTTCATTAATTTTGTATATAATACTATTAATGTGCCTTTGCTTTCGAACTTCTGTGTTACAGAATTAGTGTCAAACAGTGTGCTTTCAGTAAAATCTTAGTTTTGTATAATCCTATGTTCTACACAAATACGGATAATTTACTTACTCTAAGTTTGTAGCTTTGTGATGGATGGGCCGAGAAGTGATGGTCTTGTTTGTTTTAAGTTTCAATTTTACCTTTTTTAATTTTTATCAGGTTTTTAGAGGGTCAGTTTTTACTATTTTTTTTTTTTGCTTCTAATAAAGCATAAAATAATTATGACAGGTAAATTTCTTTGTCTAACTTGAACCTATATTACAGAACCCATAAAAACGAGGAGAAACTGAAATAATTACGAACATTGCCTTGCTTCATCAATTGAAATTTTCCTTCGAAATTATAACCATATACTTTCTTACGATAGTCTATGTGTCATCTTTATTTTAGGAAACTGTTACTTATATACGAACAGATTTGTCTTTCGAAATGCAAATAAGCCAGTAAATCTGAAGCTGTTATTGTTATTATTATTTATAATTATTATTGCTCGGTCATGTGGATAAGAATCTCAATATGTGTATTATTATTGATATCTACATTCCTGCTTTTTTTATCAGTTTATTCATTCCCTCTTGAAACTGATATATATATATATATATATATATATATATATATATATATATATATATATTCGTGACTTGTATGAGAAAAAATTTGTCTTTAGAAATGTAAATGAGCCAATAAAGCTAAAAATATTGTTATTATAATAATTATTGCTGGGTCGTGTGGATAAGGATCATAAAATGTGTATTATCATTGGCGTCTACATTCCTGCTTTTACATCAGTTTTTGCACTCCCTCCTAAAATTGATTAGAACTCTTTCGTAATGGATCCTTTGATAACTCCCTTCCGGTACCTACTGCTACTTCTACTACTAAAAACTTACTGCAACACTAAGCCGCCGGAGGCCAATATTACTGCGCTCGCTCCTCCTCTGCAACAATTTATTCCAAACTTTAGCCTTTACTATTTCCAACAAAGTTTCAATTTCCTTTAAATTTCCTTAAGCACAATTTTTGGCAATATTTCATCTTTCATCCATTAAATATGGCCTTGCCGTGTCAATATTTCTATTGTTATAACCTAAGAAAGTGGAATCGAACCACATTTTTCGTATAACTTACTGTTTGGTATACGGTCAGTTAAATGGGTACCTCAAACTGTCCTTCAACAATTTATTTGGGAACATTTAACATATCTTCCTAAGCTATTTGAAGTACCAATGTTTCAGAGTCGTACTTGGCCACTGTCATGCCCAACCGTGTCAATATTTCTATTGTTATAACCCAAGAAAATGGAATCGAACCACATTTCTCGTATAACTTACTGTTTCATATACGGTCAGTCAAATAGGTGCCTCAAACTGTCCTTGAATAATTTGTTTGGGACCATTTAACATATCTTCCTCAGCTATTTGAAGCACCCATGTGTCAGAGTCGTACTTGACCACTGTCATGCCCATGGCTTCCAATATTCTATTCTTAGTTTTTAGACCTATCTTCCTATTCTTCCAAGCTTTTTTCAACTGCGAAAAATACCCTGTGCATTGGCTATTTTACTTTTTACATGTTCACTGTATCTACCGTCTTTATGAATAATACTACCCAGGTACCTCAAAGAGAGAGTCCTTTTTAGCTTGAAAGTAGTGATGTGAGATATCAGCCCATGGCCTTGCATGCCAAGCGAGTGCTCTTCCAACTGGGATAAGGTTAGAACTTAAATTCTGATCAAATTACCCCTTTTCCAATACTCTATGATCGCAGATTCAATATGAACTCCCTTGGAGTAAAAGAAAGAAAGAAAAAACGAAAAAAAAACGGGATATAACAGTCCAACTATGCTAAAATGCTATTTTCTTGATTTTCAGGATGGGAATTACAAACCTCTAGTTAAGACTTTTGGCTATAACCGTTCTAGTGATGTACCATTATTTTCATTCACCAAAATTTTTTGGGGTTTCAGCCTCCTTTTTGAAATTAGCAAATGTTTGGTTTGATAGTGGCAAGTTATTCTTAGCCGAACCAGAATAATAGGGAGGGTTTCGAAGTCAGTGGCAGTGTCATATTTTTTTTGCTATAAACAGTATCTTTGAAAACACGTTTTATAATTTCCAGGTACTATGGGCTGTGGTTTGCTCTTTGCTAGGTCATTTAAAGTTAGAATTTTCTTGTTACCTTTTATTTCTTTTACTGTTTAGGTTAAAGAAGAAGTTGCCAGGAGGAAGAATGTTTTTAGTGACAACAAGAAGCGATCCGAGGAAATTAAGATAAAATACAAACGTTTGCATCCAGAAATATTTAAATTGCAGGTTAGTGCAACTTTATTTTGATATACATTTTTTGACTGGTTGCTATAGGTGCACTCTGTAATGTTTGCATTAGTGTTTTTATGTTCGTTTTTTTTTTGTGTGTACGGCTGACCTTTTTACCTAATGAGTATTATTGTTTTTATGGCACTTGGTATTAACCAAGTGACATAGCGACCGCAAATTCTGTTGGTCTGTCTGTTCGTCTGTTCTGGTTTCGCTACTTTAGGCACTTCCAGGTAAGCTAGGACGATGAAATATGGCAGGCATATCGGGAACCAGACCAGATTAAATTAAAAATTGTCTTTTCCCCGATTCGACCATCTGGGGGGGGGACGGTTGAATCGGAAAAATCAGAAAAAAGGAGGTATTTTTAACTTACGAACGGGTGATCGGATCTTAATGAAGTTTGATGTTCGGAAGGATATCGTGTATCAGAGCTCTTATTTTAAATCCCGACCGCATCAGGTGACATTGGGGGGAGTTGGGGTGAAGAAACCTAAAATCTTGGCAAACGCTTAGAGTGGAGGGATCGGGATGAAACTTGTTGGGAAAGATAAGCACGAGTCCTAGATACGTGATTGACATAACCGGAACGGATCCACTCTCTTTGGGGGAGTTGGGGGGAGGGTTAGGTCTAAAAAATTAGAAAAATGAAGTATTTTTAACTTATGAAGGAGTGATCGGATCTGATTGAAAATTGATGTTTCGAAGGACATCGTGTCTCAGAGCTCTTATTGTAAATCCCGACCGTATCTGGTGACATTGGGGGGAGTTGGGGGGAGCCTAAAATCTAGGAAAACGCTAAGAGCCGAGGGATCGGGATGAAACTTGGTGGGAAAAATAATCACAAGTCCTAGATACGAGATTGGCATAACCGGAACGGATCTGCTCTCTGAGGGAGTTGGGGGGGGGGGGTAACTCTGAAAAATAGAAAATATGAGGTATTTTTAACTTATGAAGGAGTAATCAGATCTTAATGAAATTTTATGTTTGGAAGAAAATCGTGTCTCAGAGCTCTTATTTTAAATCCCGACTGCATTCGGTGACATTGGGGGAGTTGGGGGGGGGGGGTCAAAAATTTTGGAAAGCGCTTAGAGAGGAGGGATCGGGATGGAACTTGGTGGGAAAAATAAGCACACGTCCTAAATACGGGATTGAATTAACCGGAACGGATCCGCTCACTTTGGGGGAGTGTGGGGGGAGGGTTAATTCTAAAACATTAGAAAAATGAGGTTTTTTAACTTACGAAGAAATGATCGGATCTTTATGAAATTTCATATTTAGAAGGACCTCGTGACTCAGATCTCTTATTTTAAATCCCGACCGGATCCAGTGCCATTGGGGGGGGGTGGACTGGAAATCTTGGAAAACGCTTAAAGCGGAGAGATCAGGATGAAACTTGGTGGGAAGAATAAACACAAGTCCAAGATAAATGACTGGCATAACCCGACCGTATGCGCTCTCTTTGGTGGAGTTGGGGAGGGAGTAATTCGGAAAAGTAGAAAAAATGAGGTTTTGTAACTTACCAACGGGTGATCAGATCTTAATGAAATTTGATATTTAGAAGGATCTTGTGCTTTAGAACTCTTATTTTAAATCCCGACCAGATCCAGTGACATTGAGGGGAGTTGGAGGGGGAAACCAGAAATCTTGGAAAACGCTTAGAGTGGAGAGATCGGGATGAAACTTGATGGGAAGAATAAGCACAAGTTATAGATACGTGATTGACATAATTGGAACGGATCTGTTCTCTTTGAGGGAGCTGCGGGTTGTTAATTTGGAAAAATTAGAAAAATCAAGGTATTTTTAACTTAAGAACGGGTGACCGGATCTTAACGAAAATTTTATATTTAGAAGGAACTCATGTCTTAGAGCTCTTATTTCAAATCCCGACCATATCTGTCGAGATTGGGGGGAGTTGGAGGGGGAAACCGAAAATCTTGGAAAACACTTATAAATGTCGTAGATTCGTGATTGACGTAACCGGACTGGATCCGCTCTCTTTGGGGGAGCTAGGGGGTGGGATTCAGTGCTTTGGCGAGTTTGGTGCTTCTGGACGTGCTAGGACGATGAAAATTGGTAGGTGTGTCAGGGAGCTGCACAAATCGACTTTATAAAGTCGTTTTCCCTGATTCGACCATCTGGGGGGGGGGTGAAGGGAGAGGACAAATTAGAAAAATTGAGGTATTTTTAACTTACAAGTGGGTGATCGGATCTCAATGGATTTTGACATTTAGAAGGACCTTGTGACTCAGAGCTCTTATTTTGAATCCCGACCGGCATTAAGCCTCTGACTTTTCCTTTAAAGCAATCTGTTGATCCTTAAAATTTTGCTAGAGCTCATACCATATGAGCTCTTGGCTCTTGCCTCTTCCGACCTCGTCACAAGTGACATATTAGCTCTTAGCTCTTGTTTTTCTGTCATGGCACTTGCTATTAACCAAGTGACATATAGCGATCGTTAATTCTGTCGGTCGGTCTGTCGGTCTGTCTGTCCCGGTTTTGCTACTTTAGACACTTTCAGGTAAGCTAGGACGATGAAATTTGGCAGGCGTCTCAGGAACCAGACCAGATTAAATTAGAAATTGTTGTTTCCCTGATTCGACCATCTGGGGGGGGGGGAGCGGGGGACGGTTAAATCGGAAAAATTAGAAAAAGGACGTATTTTTAACTTACGAACGGGTGATCGGATGTTAATGAAATTTGATGTTGGGAAGGATATTGTGTCTCAGAGCTCTCAGAGCTTCTCTGATTTTCCTTTTAAAGCAATCTATTGATCCTTAAAATTTACTAGAGCTCATTCCATATGAGCTCTTGGGTCTTCCGAGCTCGTCACAAGTGTCATTTGAGCTCTTAGCTCTTGTTTGTTTTTTTACGGGAGATTTTTTTTTTTTAGTATGTGCACAAGAATGAACACCATACTCGATGCAAAAACGGGCTAAATACTGATTCGGTTTCAAAGCAATCTAATGACTCAAGGAGGGTCTGATGCTCCATCCCCCTTATTCAGAAAACACTTCCTTTATATTTATACTTCTTACCATATCAAAAAGTAGATTGAAACTAGAGGACTAATGTAACATGTGAAAAAAATAATTGGAGTAGTTGTATTTTTATATCCTGGGCTTTACCACGGAAACCCCGTCTCATTTACTAAAACCCCATATAGTCACTAATATAGTATAAGATTTTATTGTATGACGTAGGCTCAGTTTCAAGGAGGACAGAAAAAAAAACTACAGTTTTACAAATTTCCGTAGAGAGAAACCCCCTGCCTCCTTGTGGGCAGGTATATCCCTAACAACATCTTGCGATTGCCAAGTATTTGTTAGTTTTTGGGAAAAACCATGTGATATGTTAACTTGCATTGTTTCTTCTAATTAAATAGTGTTTCTAATGCTTCTGGCTGAGAATATAGCTGTTTCTTATCCCGTAATTTCCCATGGTAATTTTATTTGTCTCTCTGAAATCCGAAGCTATTTTTACCAAGTTCTTTAAATTGATAGTGGAAATAATAGCTTAGCCTCTCCATCATCTCCTTCGCTCTTCCCAGTGCTAACTCTTCAAAAGTAAGGTGAACGAATGTACCCTATTTGAAACAGAATTACCGAAAGATTTACAACCTGTTCTAATGAAAACAAAGAAAGACAGGTAAAGGATGCGGCACTGGGCTCTTAATGTCCGAACCGGCGGTGCTGATTTCCGTCTTAAGGCCCTTCAGCCAGGAAGTGAAATGGGGGGATGAGTGCCAGCCATCCTGTGCTTTTGCACACCCTTCCTGTTTAACTTCCCTAGATTTCTCCAGGTACCCATTTAGAGCTGGGTCGACTCTGGCTGAGCTTAGAGAGTCACGCCACTTACCCCCGTCCCAAACCAAATAATTTGGTACACTAGGATTCGAATCCTCGCCCTCTTGGACAAAAGATCCTAAATCCAGCGCACCAATCGACCTGGCTAGGACAGCTCTGTACTAATGTACTAATGAAAGCATAAAGTGGCTCTTGACCTCTCCGTTATCCCCCTTTGGCCTTCCAAATATCAATGGTATGTCTTCAAAATATCAATTAAAAGAATGGTATTCATGTTGCTCCTTGTTTAAACCAGAATCGCTAATGATTTTCTATCTGTGATTGCAGTGTTCGGACTCGCCTATAAATTCTAATAAATTCCTATATTTTAATGCACTCCTATAAAATGCCTATATTTTGGCTAAAATCCTGTCATTCCTATATTTTCGGCTGAAGAGCACTAAGAACATTGCTCATGATTTGCAATTTTCTGTTTTTTGGTGTAGATTGATAATTAATTACAACTGTTGAGCTGTTTGAACTTAACTAATGCTTTGTGTTGGGCTTAGTAAGCTGCTTCTGCCTGGGCTATGCTGTTGTGTTGACTTAGTAGCCTATGTTTTGTTTTTTGTCATGTTGGGCCTGTCCGAAATGAGCGAAGATCAGTATATAGGCTAGCAGTCTCTGATTAATGAGACTGGAGTTCTTGCGACTTATGTGTTTCCTGGCTGAACGCTGGCTGGCTGACGTGAATACGGCCCAGTTATTCAAATGGGCTATTCTAAGATAGTTGCCAATTGAGGGGAGTATAAAAGACGTGCACTGGGTAGGCTATATGCTGCATTCTCTGATCAATCTGTCCTTCATCTATCTGGTCTTTATCCCCTTCTAAAGAAAAATGATGTTAATCAGATTCGGACTTTTTATTTCAGATATAGTAAATTTTTACTTTATCTCCCCCCTTGGTATAGCAATGGTAAGATAATTCGTAAGTTTGATGTCCCTGATATAAGTGCAAAGTTGGCCCTCCTGCATGGAAGATTGTCGAAATCAGCTTTTTATCGTTTATCGCCTCATCATCCTTTGGTCCGTCTGTTCGGTTAATCTCATTGTAGCATAGTGTTTTTATGGCACTTGGTATTAACCAAGTGACATATAGCAATCGCAAATTCTGTCGGTGTGTTTGTCTGTCGGTCCTGGTTTTGCTACTTTAGGCACTTCCAGGCAAGCTAGGACGATGAAACTTGGCAAGCGTATCAGGAACTGGACCAGATCAAATTAGAAATAGTAATTTTCCCGATTTGACCATCTGGGGAGGAGTGGGGGTCCGTTAATCCAGAAGAAATAGAAAAATTAAGTATTTTTAACTTACGAATGGCTGATCAGATCTTAATGAAATTTGATGTTTGGAAGGACATCGTGTCTCAGAGCTGTTATTTTAAATCCCGACCGGATCTGGTGACATTGGGGGGAGTTTGGAGGGGGAAACCTAAAATCTTGGAAAACACTTAGAGTGGAGGGATTGGCCAGAAACTTGGTGGGAAAAATGAGCAAAAGTCCTAGATACATGATTGACATAACAAGAACGGATCCGCTCTCTTTGGGGTAGTTGGGAGGGGGGGTTGATTCTGAAAAATAGAAAAAATGAGGTATTTTTAACTTACGAACGGGTGATCGGATCTCAATGAAATTTGATATTTAGAAGGATATCGTGTCTCAAAGCTCTTATGTTAAATCCCGACCGGGTCTGGTGACATTGGAGGGGGGGAGTTTCGGGTGACCTACAATCATGGAAAACGCTTAGATTGGAGGGATTGGGCTGAAACTCGGTGGGAAAAATAAGTACAAGTCCTAGATACATGATTGACATAACCAGAACGGATCCACTCTCTTTGGGGTAGTTTGGGGGTTGATTCTGAAAAATCAGAAAAAATGAGGTATTTTTAACTTGCGAACGGGTGATCGGATCTCAATGAAATTTCATTTTTAGAAGGATATCGTGTCTCAAAGCTCTTATTTTAAATACCTACCGGATCTCGTGACATTGGGGGGAACTTGGGGAGACCTAAAATCATGGAAAACGCTTAGATTGGAGGGATCGGGATGAAGCTTGGTAATTTATGTGACCATGCATCCCACGCCATCCACCACAGATCTGATCCAGAGGATTTCCGAATCCTATACTTGGCCTATATTTGGGCCCGGGAAATCCCTATAAAAATAGGACAGAGCCTATAATTTGAAACGAACCAACCTGTCCGAACCCTGTGATTGAAGAACCAAACTGGGGCAGTAGCCCCTCAAATATTTTCCGTTATTGAGTTCTACCATTTCAGAAGTAAATCCTCAGCTGCTTCATTTATTTCTGTATTGGAATAATTTTATGATTCAATAGTCCATATTAGCTAACACGTTAACACGTTACACGTTAGCTAACACGTTACACTCTTGACGCTTATAACTTAAAAAAATTTGAGTTTGTCTCTTTATGCAGGCGAGTGCATACGCCGAGACCAAGTCTCAAGGGATAGTATAGTTCTTTTGTTCCTGCTTTCCTTATTTGGTTAACCTCAGCAAAACTTCCTGAAATAATGCCGGCTAGAAATGAAACAAGTGAAATAAAGTGTTTATTACTCGTATATTCCTGTTACCTGGAGCTGTAACAGTACAAGTAGACAATAATAAACGATTAATTAATAACAACCCTAAGCATTATGAAGAATACAATGGTTAATTTACTATTTTTAGTTTATGTAGATATTTTTAGCTTAGTATCGTTCGTTTTGTTTTGTGAGAGTATATTAAAATTTATGCTATTTGATTTTTTTTTATTTTCTAGGAAAACTATTTTCATGAAAAATTCCTTGAAATTACTAAGTTGGTGTCCAACTCATCCCCTGACCAATTGGCTCTGCAGTTGGAAGGAAATAAGCAAAAAAGATACTATTCGTTTCCTGTATTTTCTAATAAATTCTGTGACCTTCTCTTAGAAGAATTGAAGAACTTTGAAAATGCTGACGTCCCCAAAGGAAGGCCTAATAGTATGAACAAACATGGGGTAAGACCATTTTTGCTCTATTTATGAATGTCTCATAGCAATCTTAAAATATTAATAAACTGCAAACTATAGATAGTTTTTATCTATTCTATTAGGAATAACTAGACCTACGTTGCCTGAGCAACGTGAAGTGTTGCGGCAACCTTTGTCCGGCTTCGCCGGCTAAAGTGTTGCGAGAGCAACACTTTGGTTTTGTTTCTTCGCTATTGATCAGTAATCAGATGATCAAAGGCCATTCCTCAGCGTTGAAAAAAAAAAACAAAATAGTATCGAAAGAAGGGACTAAATTGACTTTGCAGCCAGTTGAACTTTATCCTTTTCAATCGTAGACATGGTGACGAATGAAAACTTGGAACAATATCTTATATAATCTAGTTGGTATTATAAAGATATCCGTAACTTTTCAGGATCAAATTATCATAGATGACACTTTATTAATTATTACGAAACTGCCTCGTTGTTTTACGTAATCGTTTGTAGCCGTTGCGTAAACACTTAATTCTAGGTTACAGTGAGTATGGGTAGGCTACACCAACTAGAAAAAGGTATAAACCCCTCTTCGCTAAAGATGATTGTAGCCTAACAGACCATTATTACTTACAAGTCCCCTACATGTCTTACTTACCAACACTGGAACCAAATTGGTCTTATCATCAAATACACCGGAAACAAATAATAGGTACACCAACTCGCAAAAGTTGCAAACCCCTCATTGCAACTAGCAAAAGTTGCAAACCCCTCATCGCTGAAGATGATTGTAGCCTAACAGCCGATTATTACTTACAAGTCCCCTACATGTCTTTCCACTGGAACCAAATTGGTCTTACCATCAACTGGAACCAAATTGGTCTTACCATCAAATACAAGAGAAACAAAAAATAGGTACACCAACTAGTAAGAGTTGCGAACCCCTCATTGCCGAGGATGATTATGAGCTAACAGCCGACTGTTGCTTACAACTCCCCTATATGTCTCACAATTGGTATCGGCCTATTTTTGGTTTCAGTGTGTACCTTACTACTGAAGTTGTCAACCCCTTTAAACTTTCAAACTGGTATATCTCATGAAGGAATTTTTGTACAAAAAAATGGATGACATATATTTTGATCAGCTCATCAAAAGCTATCGACTGCCGTCGAAAAAAAATCTATCTGTCTTAGTTCAAAAGTTGACTTTTTTGCCGTAGGCCAACTTTCTAACGTCATCACTTAGAAAGGAGCAAAGGATAAACTCTAATTTCTTTAGCAATGAGAGAACTTTTAAAGTTTAAGAGGCACATCTGATACCATTTCTCTACCGCAATCCCAAGTGCGAAAAACCGAATGATAAACTCAGCTGAAATCACGAACAGAAATGGGTAGAAACAATAGATGGCAGCACTTTCGGACCCGTGGGAAAATGCCGCTTTTTTGCTTCTCTAAATTTTTCTATTTATCACTCAAAGAAGATATATTGGCTGTGGGGCAGCGTAACTGTCGCATATATTTAACACTTATAGATTTTAGTCCATCTTCAATTTGAAACTGGTGCCTGCCTGCTTGCCTGCTAGAACGGAGCTTCCCACTCGAAAGCAGAAACATGGTTTGATGAAACGAAAGCTTGGCTGCATAACTTCAGATAGTCCTCTCTGACATAGGCTATACAACTCCTCTTCACTTCACACACTATAGGCTCTGGCTCAAGGACAAGCAAAAACCATCCTTTTTGGCCCCAGGCAAGAGTTCTACGAAGCTTTCCAAAATGTAAAGTCATATTCATCAATCCGGCCTAAGGTCCACACTTTCCGTAAAAACCGCAGAGGTTAGACCCTTACCACTTTCTAGGAATAAGCTGAAATCGGGGTGCTAGGAACAAAAAAAAAAAAAAACACGACAAAACCAAAGTGTTGCTCTCGCAACACAATAATGGTTTCCATCTGGAATCTTTGAGAATTTAGTCGTAATTCTAACCCCCCAAAGTAGAAATTCCAAGCTATTGTTTTGAAATTACGTTAGTCTCTTTCATTATATGCTCATTAAAAAAAGAGAAAAAAATACCGACAAATATAGGCACACACACATAGAAACACACGTGCACACTTTCATGTACTCACATGAACACACATACAGATATAAGCGTATACAAATATATACACATACACACGCGTACACGCAAACATACACACACACAACAATTACAGTTTTTTTGTGTTTTTTTTTTTTTGCATTGCGTTTATGCTTCTTTTTATGTAACTGTCAGTTTGTTTAAGTTAGTTGTTTTTTCTTTCCTTTTTTCTTTCGGTGATAAAGTGCCCAGCTATGGACCTAAAATATTCAGGTATTTATTATTATTTTTACACAAGAAATTTTATTATTGCAAAGTTCACTGCCTTATTACAAGTTTTGCCTGTTTCTCAATATTTTATTTTCGTTTCGATTACATTTGGGAGTGGCAATTGGCGGAAGTATGCCAGGTTGCAGTGTTCCAAAGAAGTCTTGTTCCAGGCTTATATGGTAATCGCAAATGTGTATTAATTATGAATTAATACACAACGACTGATATGAATTTTATGGACCCGATTCCGATGTGTCGATATCGTAGCGATACGATACCAATATAATTTGCCAATAAATTCCCCTCCTGGGAAAAAAACCTTGCCTTAAGTTTGAGCCCTGCATTGTCTGCCCATATTCATACTCACATGTTTCTCCCTGATCTATTACACACCAAAGAGCAGCGTTAATAATTCACTGTAAATTCCATATAATGCAAAAAAGATTTTTTTTTTTTAGAGAAGATTTAGAAAAGCAATTAAACCAAACAAAGTTCTAGTCTTGATAGTGCTTAACAAGTCCAGTCCAACTGGGGCAAGCTTTCTGCATTATAAGTTGTGCTTTCTGCATTACAATGTAGAAAGCACAACTTTTCTGAATTTTCTCCTTTCAGAGACCTTTATTTGTCACCATAAATGTTCTCAACTGTGCTGAAAACCCTTTCGCTTGGGACTGAAGAGGGTCGACAGAATAGATACTTCCGAGCAAGTTGTGCCAGTCTCTTTGAAGCGACTGTTGTTATTTCGCCACCACTCTAACGAACAGCTTTCTTCCCTGTCAATGACAGCCTCACTCACCATCTTTCCAGTTCCTGATCAATATTATCTGCTGACTTCCTCATTTGTCGATGCTGCAAGCATGTTATCAAACAGGCAATGTATCAAAATTGCTGTGCCTCCTCTCCTTTGTTTTGGATTTTCCTCTTCTTCACGACTAATTTTGTTTCTTCCCATGTCTGATTCTGTGTTTCTTCTTGAAGCCACCTTTTAACGTTACTGAGTGCCTCTTGACTTGGGGGTCGGTGCTTGTATATGGAGTCTGGGAGATAATCAAGAACAACTTCTCTGGTTGTACGTTTTTAAACTCACCATACATTTAGAACATTATTGCGCCAGTGTCTATGGACAAGCATTGTAAACAAATTTACTTTGACTTCATTTGACTCACCTTTGCTTCTCTCTCCACCTTGGTCAGATTTAACTGGTCGCTTTGCCTTCAAGGACTGGATAAGCTAAAATTACCCGAGGAAATCTGGCGCCATATTCTGCATGAAAAAAGGGTCGGCCAGTATTCGATATTTTTTTCCGATATCCGATAATGACCTCCATATCGGCCCCAGAAAATCGAGTTCCCGATATATCAGTCGAGCCCTAGTATTAATAGTATTTTCTTTATATACTAAGTATTTGTTTTTTTTTCTCTGAAAAGCTTGACAAAATAGTTTATTATTCTGTATTTAGTGTTATTCTTATGAACACAGACCTAACCCTATTTTGTTTTCTTTCAAACAGTTTTTGTGTCAGAATTTCCACAATAAAAATTAAAAGAAGAAGAAGAAAGCATCTGGTAGCCAAGTACTTATCTGTATTAATAGCTCGAATTTTCGCTGGAGTTAACGAATAGCAGCGTTGATCCTCTCAAATTGTTAGGATAAATTAGAAATATGGTTAGAAACCTGTTTCCAGAGCTGTTCTCAGGTAGGGGGACAATTGGGGCAATTGCCCCGGGTGCCGTGGCTTGGGGAGGCCTCTGCTGAGGAATTGCTCAATTTGATACAGTTTTTCTCTTTGATTCTGCTTTTTTGGCCTATGTACGATTCGGGAGGGGGCACTGTAATTAATTTTTCCCTGAGCACCACCAACGATAGGAACGGCTCTGTCTGTTTCCTTTCTACTGGTTAGCGTATCCAGAACCTAGATATATGTACATTTTCTTTAGCTCATTATAAATAATCAATATTTGATAGAGGGATTTGAGTAACAGTTCAATGGAGGCAGGTACATATGCCTTCTTGGGATTTTTGGTTTGTAATTATTCTGAAAATCTGTTCTTTTTTGTTGCTACTATTTCAATTGATGAACTTGATAAATTTGTTGATGGAAGAAAAGGCTTGAGAAAACCGGTAAAGTGCATTTTATGGCTGTTTCATTTCTTGTTTAGATTCTACCCATTTATTGATAGCATATACATAGAGATGGTAGTTATGTTTAGGGTTGACAAACTGAATCTGTCTTGGAAGTATTTCAAAACTTGGTATGTTACTTCATATCTTGTTAATTTAGGCTCTATACTTTTTTTTGCAATATTTTTAGCAGTGCTAAACACTTGACGAGTGCCCGATATGTTGTTAATCATCCACCTAAATATCCCTCTAGTCTTTAGAGGGTATAAGGAGGTGGAACCTCTACTCTTATTCATGGTAATTCCTGTTCGTTTTTGTTCAACTTGATTATATTGTTTCATTTCTGTTCGCTTTACGATTCATCTATTCATCCATAGCCGCATCTATCAGCTTTCCGTTTGATGTTATCATTAATTTTACGTTCTGTTCTTTTCAATGGCTTTATTTCTGCTAGTCTTAGAATTTAATATGGCTCTTTAGTTTTCTTCGAATTTTTTTTTGGAAGACGATTTTTTTCTAATTAGTCTCCTATAAAGACAATCGGAGATTCTAATTTTAGGGACCACACATGCACATTATCATATTTTATTCATTTTCTGGTCTCAAATTAGTTCCTTTTGATTTTCAGTCCTCTGTTTGGTTGATCCCAATGAGTATGGGGAACTTTTAAGAGCGGAAACTGGAGCTAGTGTCGTACTTACAGTACAGAGGAAGGGAGAGAGAGGGCAGAATTCTCGCACCAGTGTGCCTTACCAAGATTCACCGAAGCTAACCCTGGTCTACATTCTGTAGACTATCTAGACCAAAAATAATTCGTAAGAACGGTAAAAATTTTGGTGAAATAATACTGACAGTAAGTTTCAGATTTAATCCTATAATTAGGCACATTCATCCAGTGATCCAATTTTCTTCCTTTTAATGAAGTGGCCAGACGCTACACAGTGGCTCTAGCTGTTTTTAATCCATGTCTTTCTATTTTGTATCAACAAAGATTCATCTCTTATAAAATTTTAATACTCTATTGCTAATCCCAGTAATCCCAGTAATAAAGGTTAATTTACTCAGCTCCGTTGGTTGTTCTTCTTCAACTCATTTCCAGTTAGTCATGTTGCTAGATCATGTCTGACTTTTTGAAGTACATCTGACATTTCTGTATTTTCCAAGACAACATTTACCATTAGCTGTCGATTATAAAGGTATACATGTATTTAAAAATGTTACCATTATCGTAAATCTTTTTAGGTGCTTTTGGATGAGCTTGGATTCAATGAAGAATTTTTGAATGCTTTTAGGACAGAATATCTGCAACCTATTGCTGTCAAACTTTTTCCAGAATATGTTCTTGACGGACTCGATACCCATAAAGCATTCGTTGTGAAGTACAAGATCGGCGAGGATGTGGACCTTGGATGGCACCATGATAACGCTGAGGTAAATCTTATGGTAGGATAACATAGTCCATTCTATTTCCTAGAAATATGTTCTTGACCGACTTGATACGCATAAACCATTCGTTGTTAAGTACGAGACTGGCGAAGATGTGAACCTCGAATGGCACCATGATAACGCTGAGGTAAATTTTATGGTAGGATAACATAATTCCATTGCATGTCCTAGAAATATGTTCCTGACCGACTCGATACCCATAAAGCGATTGTTAAGCATAAAATCGGTGAAGTTGTTGACCTTGGATGGCACTATGATAACGCTGAGATAAATATAATGGTAGGATAATATATTTTTACCGCATGTCTTGGAAACATTTACAAACTTCAGAGTTTAAGCAAATTTAAGGCTCTTATGAAATCTAAAACGTTGAAGTCGTTTGGAACTGCTCATGGTATCTCGCTTAAACTTTTCTATTTATTAAAGTTCTAGGGAATAAATTTAATTGACTGAACAAGATCAGCATGTTTAACATATATTTTTTTTGGCGAAGGAAAGTTAGAAAAAAATCTATCTTGTTGTGCTTTTTCTAGATGCGGCGAATTTCGGGGAGTCTGAACGTTGATCTTTTTTATGTGGTGCATAAATTTTAGAGTTATAAAAACGTTAATTTTGGGGAAGAATATCTATTGATACATTTATTATTTGGAAATTTTAGGAAATTAGAAACTGATATCTTTTTTTTATAGTATCTAAATGACGTGGGGTGGGAGTTTAATTTGTATATGCCATTGGGCTTGAAGTTGAAGCCACGATGGCTTTTGCGTTTCCAATGTATTTGATGTTTTACAATTATGCCTATGTCACGAGCGACAGTGTACCTGTTTCAGATGCGGGACGTCCAGATGGCTTATGTTCAGCCTTTTTTCTTAATTACAAACACGAAGTGCAAACAGATGGAACAGACACGGTTTGCAGTCTGTTAATCGGAGCATACAGAAAAGAGAAAGAGAGAGAAAAAAGAAAAGAGAAAGAGAGAGAGACCGTCTAATTCTGAAATCAGACGTTTGATCAACAGATATATTTTATGTCACATTCCTACAATGGAATTTGATTCTCCTAGTTAGCTTTCTTGTGACCCTAGATGTAGCTATTTAGCTTCGTTTGATAGGCTAGTTTATTGTTCATGCTCTTGGTTTGCTCTTGTCTTGTTTCTATGACCGGCAGATTACAGTTTGGTGGTCAGATTTTATTTAGTTTGAAAACTAAACAATCCTCCCTCCGATCACGATAAAATATCTTTTGTTTGTCACATTGCAGAAAAAAATTATCATTGTCAAGTAAAGAACGAGTACAATTGTTTCATGCCAAAATATATCTGAAATAACAATCTAAATAGGTTTTAGTCACATTAATATTAGGTCACATTAATATTTAACAATTATCAAAGCAGAATACTGGCAAACAGGTTCAAACTCAAACAATTTCATTGTCAAACGCCTTACATGGTTATGCCGATCAGTGGGAGTTCTTGTCATAATAAAAAGTAAGGCTTTAAACATATAAAAATCACAGCCGTAGCCATCGTCATACAAATTTATATGTTGACTCGAAATATCACAAACAGTCAAACTAAAACCTCAGACATTGAAATAGCGAACTATCTGTAAAAAAATAAATAAATAAAATAACTCCAAGCTCAAATTAAAGAAAAAAGTTTTAAAATCAACAGCGAATAAAAAAATAATGAACTAAAACAAATAAACATGTACAGTTATGTTGTAAGGGAAATTGTTCAAAGAAGTGCAATAAGGGAATTTGGGACATTTAGAAACTACCAGTAAAGTTCGGTATTGGATGCTTTCCAGGCGGTTCTTCTGGTTTCGAATTCAGGCCGTAATGTCAAACGGGACAAGTATATTCTATTAGCGGTCTGATAAACGTAAGAAAAATACTAAATAGCTGGGGGGTTGGGACACTGACGAGCTAGGGTTTTTAAAGAAAGGATACCCAGGTTGCCTTGAAGCTAAGTAGAAAGGTTGTCTTTTTCACCATACAAGTTTGACATTTTGAGTCCTGTGATACTCTGAGACTACAAATCAAAAATTGAAGTTCTTCTAGTCTAAAATTATATACACTACTTATCTAGTTGAAAAAAGAGGGAGAGAGAGAGATAAAGAGACTAAAAACTAAAAGAATAAAAGTGACGAGTACGAAAGAATGTATTTGGTTTCCACATCCAGGATTGAATCTGGCAACAGAAGGGTTAACCGTATTATCAAATTAGTGACCTAATCACTGGTTTTAAAGATTGGGCTTAGATAGCGAGGAAAAGTTAAACTCCATACTGGGGAATAACTAGAAGTTTAAGACCGTGCTAATCAATGAAATAATAATTTCAAAAGCAATGAGGGAAATATAATTTTAATTGTGTAAGCAAAAAGGTTTAAGAGTTTTTTGGTTTATTACGTCAGTGTGATGTCATAACCTCAAATCTTATCTATTATAGCCACCCCTCTAACCCTCCAAAAAAGTAAAGAACGCGTTTCATGAACCACAGACCCTTTTACCCAACTAATCCTCATTATCATAGTTACCCGACGACTCATAGATCAGAGTTTTTTTTTTGTGAAATTCGTCCAACTTCGGGAGCACTTCTCAGCATTCGTCATACAGAGCCAAAAGTCTAGAACCCATTTCAAGCTGAAATCTATCATCATTGTGCCAAATGATTATTAAAGAGGATATTGAAAAAATATCTGAAATTTCAATCAATAGTTAAGCAATTCTGTGTGTGTATTTTCTCTCTTTTTTGTTGTCAGATGAACTAGTATATGGGGGGCTTTTGTCTACGCCCGTGTACTATTTGCGGTGCTAAAGTATGTCGCTAGGTGCTCTGTCTGTCAGGTTTGTATACATATATTCCTGTTTAAATAAAAATCTTTAATTGTATTATTTTGGTGAGTGAACTCTGCTGAATTTGTGATGTGTTTTGGAAACCAGATAAAAATAAGTTCCGTTGCAGATGGCGTAAAATTAGCGTAGTGATATCTAGCAGAAGCCACAAGCTCATCAGGAGACTCAATATGAGCCCATATAGGAGATCTTCTGAAGAGAGCGTGCATAGATTTGGACAGACAAATTTTACGCTACAATACATCCCAGCGGACTAGATCGAACTACTGACTTACCGACCCAAAATGAAATTACTTTTATCTTTTTATTTTAGGTGACTTTAAATATTGCTCTAAATGAGGGTTTCGATGAAGGAAGTCTTTATATTGGCCCGATGGCTGGAGAAGGAAAAGGTGTTGCTGGTTCAGAAAGCACAGTTGAAGAATACAGTCATAAGAAAGGATGGGGTCTACTGCACAGAGGTCTTCAAATGCATGGTGCTATGCCAATCGAGTATGGAGAAAGGTTAGTGTGTTTTCATGATGAGAAACTTTATTGTGGAATATTTCCCGTGAAAAATGGGAGAGTCGTGTCGTGTATGCCTTTTATATAAAAATTTTAGTGACAGTCTTGTCAAGTGGTTATCCGTTTTTTTTAAGTAGTATGGTATCGTTCTTATGCAACGATTGTCACTTAGAAATACCTTTTTGTATTTTATTGAAAAAAAACGCAAAATTCCCCCCGAAGATATTTGCCCCCCCCTCTCTAACATCGTCATGACTTGGTGCGCCTGCATGCAATACGAAACAACCTTCAGTGTTTTCAAAGATGTTAAAACAAAGGAAGGATGTATTCAGGTCGGGGTGTTCGGAATTTTTAAATGGTTTTGTGTAGTTTTTTTTTTCTTACTTTTTCTGTCAAAATAATTCAGAGTTACAGAAATATTATCAGTGCTGGAAAAATATGATTATATTTTGATGAAACGTGCATCGATGAAATTTCTTAAAAAGTCAATGTTATTTTCTGAAAAAAAATTTAAGTACCTAAACTTATCCAACAAAACTTCTAAGACAAATGAGCCAAAAAACGGACGGGATAGAATATTCAGAAAAAGATTATATGAAAATTATCAGTGCTAGAGAATATGTCTCCGTTTTCCAATACTGATAATATTTTCTACAAGTTAAACTATATTTCTTTAAAAAGTCCAAAATACCCAATTTTTGTCAACAAATCTTTAAAAAAATTAGCTCCAAATAATAAGACGGATAATGCTAAAAAAATATTAGAACAAAACTGTCTGTGCAAGAAATTATCACTACTTACTTGAATTCAGCATAAAATTCATAGTGAAAAACTTTCCTAAAAATAAAAATTCAATTCTTGAAAATTTTCAAAATGCTAACTTTGCCAGTAAAACTTAAAAAAAATGAGTCCCATTAATCAAACCTGATCGAATATTTTAATTGTTTGATTTAGATTTAGAACTCATAAGCAAACCTAATATTTTTCACAGGCCAGTAGAATATGAAGAAAGTAAAGAAAAAATATATATTCGAAGAATTGCGTGTGCTATTGCTCTTTGGTGGTAATGAAAGTTAAGTAGACAGTGATAACGGCGAAGAGAATCCCATAAACGAAACCAGACGGGAAATAAAAATCGAACAGGTCCAGTTTGCGTCTGACGACCGTTAGGTATAGTACTGAGCAAACCTGGTTTTATTTTCATAGATTAGGATTCTGAATTCTTTAATTTTAACGCACCCAGAATAGTCAAGCAGACTATTTTAAGAGACAGGGGGTTCCGTTTTTTTTCTCCCAAAAATACCAGGAAAAGAAAATACAAAGAAAACTGCTTTGTAAGGAACAATGTTTCAACGAAACCACTAATTTCGTCCAGGTTTCTATGAAATACCATTCCCTGGAGTAAAGCATTTGAAGTCGTTTTTATGACTGCTAAAATTGTATTTTATCTTAAAGTTCTGATTTTGAGACCTATGTAGCTTTTGTTTAGCATTCACTAGTATGCGTATACATACTAAGATTATTTCTTTGAAATTATAGAAAAAAGAAACTTCAAAGAATAGTATAGACTACCGACTACCCAAAAAAGGCTAGTATTTGGGTAGTATAGACTACCCAAAAAAAGAAACTTTAATGTATTTTTGAATATGTCGAAAAGAAGAAGCTTCAAAGAATGGCATAGATACCCAAAAAAGAAACTTTATTTTATATAATGCAATGGGATTCAAATTAGCATAAACATTAGAAAGACACATATGTCATGCTCTTTTAAAAAAATGTTCAATTAATCCGTCTCTCTTAAAGAAAAACGGGTGAAAAATAGTGAAAACGCGATTTTAAAAATATACACCAAGACAGAATGTTGTCGAAACCTGGTAAAAAAAACGGCCTGTTTGCCCATTTCAAGTGTAAAAATAGTAGTCTCTCCACTTCACAACGGAAGTTGCGTCAGAGTTCTGGAGTCAGCAAATAAAAAAACATGTAAAGGAAAGCATAGGAAACTATATACGAGCGCATGAGCATTTTAATATGCCATGTTAAGGATAGTCCGAATGCTCCCCTACCCCCTTGAATATGTTTTTATTTCAGTTATACAGATGAGTTATGATTTCATCATGGTAAAGCGAAAGTGTCCCTATTTTCTGTGCCCCTCTCTCTCGTGATTAGTCTAGTTTTAGTGACTTTCATTTCCCTTGAGATATTTTGTTCTCTCCTAATCTTTTATAGTTTCTCTTTTGCTGTCAAGTTAGTTTCTTGATAATTTTAACACATTTCAATGCTCGCCGAATAAAAATATGAAAAAATGAAGAACATCTGTCATTACGAAAAATTTATTGAAGAAAAAACAGGTTTAATTTCTATAAAGCAGCGAATCAAAAATAAAATATATAAACTACACTTTAGCTAACAAAATAAAAATACTCCGAATATTTCGGCCCCGCGTCCGGGAGCCTTTCTCAGCGTAAAAAAAAGAAGAAAATTAAAAACCAACAATTTAAGACTTTTTTTAAGACATTATAAATAAAATGCCACGACAAATAAAACACAACGAATAAATATAATTATATTTAATTATATTAATTATATATTAGTTATTATATTAATATATATTAATGTAATATATTTAAATATATTAATTATATATAATAAGTAATAATTATCTGTTATTACCGAAACTAGAGATCCTAATACATCACTTAAGGACAGGTTTACATTCGATTGTCATTCTTTAGCCCTAAGTAAGTGCTATACAATACCACAAAAAAACTTTAATTTGGCAAAAAATCTGATTAGTTTCTATGGCCATATGCCCTGGGTTTAGTCTGTATTTGGTTTTAGTTTACTGATTTATGATCAATCACTTTGACTAGTGGTAAACAATTCTGAAGTAATAATTTTTATAGGTACAATATGATAATATGGGCTCGTTCATCATCAGTTCGGAACCTTAATTGTCCAATGTGTATGAAGAAACCGGATTTGGAACCTGTTGATGTCGGCTGGGGCGAGGGCTTCACTATGTGTACCAGTTAGGCTGTATAACAATTTTTTTTTCAAGTTCTTGCAGTCGGCACCTGAGTATTTATTATATGATAATTTTGTTTTTACATAAGAGGTTTATTTACGAAGCCACGTCGAATGGCAGTACACCAAAAATTTTAGCACTTTTGTTACTTTAAAAGGCATATTACCTTTTTCTTTTATCCAATAAATTTTTATGTATTGTTGTGTCATATTCATTGCTAATGCTTTTCTTCTATCTAATTCTTTATATGAAGAGGCCTCTGTTATTCTTATTTCCTTTTGATTGTTGTTATTAAAATTTATTTTTAAGTCATCATATCTGTAATCAATAGAAAAAGTGCTATAACTCCATAAAAAACAGACACCAGGCAAAATGAACTAAGAAATTTCATGGCTGTTTTTTGTTATGTCATCTGGTAGGAAAGGTGCTTGGAATTGCTTTGTTTTATACTTAAAGAATATACTTAAGTAGCTTTGAGTAGATATTTAGGTAAATCAGCTACTATAACGACTATTGTTTATTCTTTGACTACGTTTTTTTCTAATTTTGGTGTATACCCTTCCTATTTTGGCAAATTATTATCAACGTACCGAGTTAAAACTCAAATGCTAGAATATTGAATCTAAAGCTCTCCATTGACAAACTGATGAAAAATAGGAACGGAATTAGTTAATAAATACTAAAGCTGAATTGATTCGTCAGTTGTCAAATTGAATTTTTTAAGACCAAGTTAGTTATTCAACCAAGCTAAGAATTAGTTACATTAATCATGACAACTTGACTAACATCCTGACGAATTTTATTTAAATTACAAAAATTTTCTGGTGCTCCATAGAAGTCTGACCACCATGGGCTTATGGTTGTGGATGATGCCAACTGTAGAGAGGTTTAAATTCCTTGCACTTGACGAAGTTGTTTAGCCGGAATCAAAGATCTATCTGTGGGTAATTTATAACGTTTACCTGATCAATGCAGTGGACAAAGGCTTGATTTCTTTTCATTGAGGTAGTGTTTTCACTATTTTGTTCTCACTTGCTGTTTTTTTATTTTTTTTCTACGGATACAATTGCGGAACAATACAGACTCTTGGAGAATCAATTTTTAAAATAAAGGAAAACAAATTAAAACGGAAAATCTACTGTTTATCTGTAAACTAGCCTTTCACATTTGGTCAGGATAAAAACATTGCAAACCTCCTGCAAAAACTGTATAAGAAAAGATGTTTTGCGAATAAAAGGAACTTTATGCAGATAAAGATAACAAGACCTTAAAATGGTGGGTAGTAGTGTTTCAAGAAGATCAAGTCACTCATTTCTTTCTAGCTAATAGAGATAAATAACCTAACTTTCTTCTAAAAAAAAAAATTAAAAATGGCATAATTACATCAATCTTTTAAAGAAAAAACAACATCTAGATTCCAAAAATGAAATCATTAATTTTTCATATTATTTTATCATCATTATCACTTAGGCCACATTACAAAAAAAAAGAAAAAGAAAAGCTAAAACCCTGTTTCAGGAATCTCTAATGACAGGAGTGAATCGATCTCATTCATGAATAGAAAACCTGTGTCTCATTCACAAGTAATACACCCCCCCCCTCAGGAAATTCTTCTGAAAACATTTCTTCTTTTTCAACATTTTGGCAGTCTATAGGCTACGTATGTGAAAAAGTTTATATCTCTTTTTCCCCCTGGGTAGGCTAAATGGCACATAGATTACATCACTTTTTATAAAATAAGTGTACACAATCGGACCTGATTGTGTTTCTTATTTGTCGTGTTTTGCTTTGATTACAATTTTTATTTTATTTTTTATTCATTAATGAGTTCTTCGTTCTATATGGGATAAGGACCTAAATAAACATCCTATTTTATCAAATAATCAGTGTGATGCAAAAGTCGTCAAAATCGTATTCTTATAGAAAATGAATTATTGATATGTTGTACGTAAAATTGAATTCTGAATCGATTATTTGAGTCAGATTTCTTCCACTAATCAACAGTTGCAACACGAATTTGAAACTTCAATATCGTAATTGCTCACTTCTAAAAACACAAATCATCCACTCAAAATGGCTTTTCTTACAACGAGAAGTGGTACAAAAAAGAAATATGATCAGAAGCCCTCACGAGATAACGCAGATTAAGTATCCTGAAGGGTCATATTTGGAAAGATGTTACTAAACTAAACTTTTATTCCACAAATTATAAAATTTTGAATGTTGACTTGTCCAACAACCAAAGCTTTCAAATGAATTTCTTTCCATAATTTCTCTCTGATCTCATCTTCTTATAAAGCTTAAAAAAGCTACTTAGTCAAGACCTTCTTTTCTTTCTCTAACATTTTCCTGAAAAAAAATACATGAGAATTAAATGTAAGGTAATTGAGAAACAAAAAACCTAAAATATGGAACGTTTTACACTTAACGCAAGAGACGAAAAGGCTCAGAAAGCAAAGAAGAGGCTCTGATAAAGAAAGTTTTGATTCTAATTTCGAAAGATTTTGTTCCGCCATCACTGGCGAAGTTGACATACGGCACATCTAGAATAATATCAGATAAACTATTGGGGAGAGGTGGGTACAGTGGCTCAGTCTGCTACAGTGGCGCACTTGATCCCACTGCCACCTGTAATAAGATTAAATTCTAAAAAAATACGCACTAGGAGGGCAGTCACATGGTCTATGATCGTCAGCCATTTTCAATTTTTTGAGCGATTGCAGTTTTTGAGGTATGTGATTAAGTGCTTTGAAAAATAAAATCTTGGACAAATGGAAAATATTTTTTGACTTTGCTAAGGTTTGTAGGCTACAAATAGTGTCGAATTCTGGCGAATATTAGATCATCTGGAAGCTCCAACAATTCTAAACATAGTTCAGCCATCTGTTTGTCTCTCGGTCATTATTTCAAATTTTGGTTCACAAAATGTATAAAAGAGGGCATTTCGGCTACAGTGGCGCATTTTGGTGGAGGGTATAGTGGCGCACCCCGAAATTTTTTAAATTCATAAACTTCACGTGGTAGGTAGCCTATATGATAGTTTTTACTTCTACTACTACTACTACAAACTCGTCACAGCCTTAAGCCACCTGAGACCGACACACTGGCGAACACTTCTCCTCCATACCACCCTGTTTAAGGCTACTGCCCCCAAAGATTTTGGGTAATTTCTTATGATCTCGTCCCAGTCTAACGTGGGACATCCTGTCCCCCCCTTCAGACCACTAAGTAGAACTAATCTAGGAATTCGATCGCCCAGGTTAGACTGGGGTTCTAGGTTAAGCTCGGTTCAGGTTAGGCTACAAGTTCTAGAAGTTCAGTAACAAAGGCTACATCCCCCAAACATTATTGGTCTTTTGCAGAATGCCCAATGAAGCAGAGCGTATGAAGCTTGCCGTGCACGCGGTACTGAAATTGAAGCTTTCACAACGGGCTGCTGCCAAAAAATACGACATCCCAGAGACAACACTCCGTCGATATGTAAATAAGGCTTGCAATGCGTCGGACGATAAAAAGCTGACTTTAAAATTTGAGCCGAATTACCAAATCCGTCAAGTGTTAACTGATGAACTTGAACAGCAACTTCACACGATTATTTGATAAAGGCATGCAAAATGTACCATGGTTTGACACGGCTCAACGTCCGCCAATTCGCTTTCGAAATTGCAAAGATGAACCAATTGAAGGTGCCATCAACATGGCATGAGAAAAAGATAATGGGGAAAGACTGGTATTACAGTTATATGAAACGCTTCCCAGACCTGTCTATCCGCAAAGCAGAGGGAACAAGCTTGGCCAGAGCCATGGCATTCAACAGAACAACTGTAAACGAGTTCTATGACAACTTGGAGACTGTTATGAATAAGTTTAAGTTTCAGCCTAGTGATATTTATAACTTAGATGAGACGGGGGCAACAACAGTGCAGAGACCACCAAATGTGATAGCACCCAAGGGCACAAACAGGTGGGCCAAGTGACTTTTGCTGAGCGAGGCGAACATACCACAGTCTGCTGCACCATCAATGCTCAAGGTAATTTCTTGCCACCTTACTTCGTCTTCCCAAGGAAAAGATTTGGCTCCCAGTTGATGAATGGTGCACCACCAGGCAGTGGCGGTAGCGGTTCTGCCGAAGGATGGATGACATCTGACATCTTCCTGCTTGTCCTCGAACACGTTGTGAAACATCCCCGCTGTACAAAAGAGAGACCCATATTGCTGATAGAAGACAACCACTCTTCTCATGTGTCGATCCAGGCCATTCAGTACTGCAAAGATAACGGGATAGTGGTTCTGACTTTGCCACCCCACACCAGCGGAAAGCTACAGCCACTGGACAGAGTCTACAAATCATTCAAAAACTACTACAACATCGCCTGCAATGACTGGATGGTCAGCAACCCCGGAAAGACAATTGGCATCTCTATCATCGCTCAACTTGTTGGAAAGGCCTTACAACTCTCCTTCACACAGAAAAACATAGTCAGTGGCTTTGCTGCTACTGGGATTTTCCCCTTCAACCGCCTACTTTTCACAGATGACGATTTTCTCGCATCAGCTGTGACCGACAGACCAGACCCTAATCCCAGCGCAGCTCCAGAGGCCGAAGAAGTCAAGCAAGAATTGAATAGTCATAACGAAGCGGGTCCAAGTTCTGCCTCCCCAAGCGCTGCCTCCCCTACCGCCGTTACACCCGAAGCTGTAAGGCCCTACCCAAGAGCGCCCCCCAGGAAGCTGACAGAAGGAGCTCGGAAGAGGAAGAAAACCATCATTGCCACAGATACCCCAGTGAAAGATGCTTTAGAGAAAGAATTCATGGAAAGGGAGGCAAAAAAAAAAAGGCCAAGACTTCTAAGATTAACCCCAAGACAAAGAGAGCCGTTGTCCAAAATCCAGTGCCAAAAAAAACAGGATGTCCAACCTAAGAAAAGGGGCAGTGCTGTTGGATACTTTGCTAAATTTCACCGCAATTTCAAGAGAAACAGTCATGTAAAGACCCTGTTTTCTGATTCTTCGTCTGATGATGACTTTGGTGACTCTGCCACAAAAGGCAATAGTAGCTGTGATAGTGATGAAAGCCTCCACTGTGGCCTTGAAGACCAAAACGATCTTTTGTGTGACGATGAAGTCCGTGTTGGAGATTATGTTCTTGTTTGCGAGGGGGAGATCAAAAAGAACAAAATTTACTCCGTGGGCGAAGTCCTCTCTGAATCCAGCTTTGACATTGAGCTCATGTATATTAAGAGAATGGTTCCTTTCTAAAAGGTCATCAGGACCAGTGAAAATTACACTTTCAGCAAGTCGAGTGTCGAAATGAAGCTACCTGCTCCGAATATTTCTGGTGGCACAGAAAGACAGGCGGAGCAACTGGTCTTCCCCATTGACCTGACTGCTTACAATATTAACTAGTGTGCCTTCTTTTATTTTCAGTTCATTATTTTTTATTTCCTTACTCATTATACGAAGTATTCATCTTTTAGGTATTTTCAGTTCATTATTTTGTACTTCCTTACTCATTAAACGAAGTATTCATCTTAGCAGTTTGATTGCGCCACTATTCCAGATGGGTGCGCCACTGTTCCAGATGGGGTGCGCCATAGTTCCCGCCTAGTCGGCAACAATGGCGCAAAAAGTGGCTGTCAGAAAACACGACTCCATCAAAAACTGGTTCAAAGAAGAAGTGTGAAATAAATCACCAGTGTAGAATAATAAACTGCCTGCACAACAGTTCAAAAATCGTCCAAAAATGTTAATATTTGCCAAAGTTACGATGCTTTGACCTGAAAGTGCGCCACTGTACCCACCTCTCCCCTATTGTGTATTTATAAGTAGTTCAACATGTGTCACGTCAAGAATAATTTTCTTTTCATTGATCAAATAACACATACACTTGATACGCACTTAAACTTCGAGAATAATTTCGAAAACATTCAAATATAAATACCCAATGATTAAGTTCACAATTCTTATCTATATATATATAAAAATAAGTTGTCTGTCTATCTGTGTGTCAGGTGACGTCATGTTTCTGTGTCGACTGACGTCATGTTAAAAAACTAAAAAAAGGAAACAAAAAGAAAAATAAAGGAGAAAAACAAAACTAAAAAAATAAAAAAAAAACTAAAAAGAAAAAAGAAAAAAAAACTAAAAAAACTAAAAAAATGTAAAAACCAAAAAAAAAACTAAAAAGAAAAAAAGGGGAAAAATACAAAAATTTATTTCATCATTTACCATTTCAAAAACGAATGTATATACAGACTGGGACACCGGAATACAAATGACGACCGGGACACAGGGAATATAAATGACGACCGGGACACAGGGACACAACTACAACGGGGACGCCGGGGGGCACAGGGGGATATATAAATGACGATGGGGACACAGAGAATGTTCGATTAGCAATCACCATCAACAAAGCTCAAGGGCAATCATTAGAATCATGAGGTATAACTAAAAAAAAACTAAAAAAAAGGCAGAAAACTAAAACCTAAAAAAAAGACCAATTCAAAAACGAACGTATATACAGACTGGGACACCGGGACACGAATGACGACCGGGACACAAGGAATATCAATGACGCCCGGGACCCTCAAAGAGAATTCACAGACTGGGACACCGGGACATAAATGACGACGGCGACACAGGGAATCGTCGATTAGCAATCACCATCAACAAAGCTCAAGGGCAATCATTAGAATCATGAGGTATAGATCTGAATACGGATTGTTTTCCCATGGACCATTATATGTTGCATGTTCAAGAGTCGGTAAACCTGACAATCTATTTATATGCACACACAATGGGACAGCAAAGAATGTTGTATATTCGCAAGTTTTACGTAGTTAAAAACATATATATATATATATATCTATCTATATTCACAGGTGGGACATAGGGACACAACTACAATGGCGCGTAACTAATATGGCGCGTAACGACTTACGCGCGCGGGGGGGCTTGGGGGGGGGGCGCGAAGCGCCCCCACCAACTAGGTGTTGGGGTGGCGCGAAGCGCCACCCCAACAGCTAGTTGTTTATAAAAGTTTCAAAATTATATTGTAGAATTCCAAAATAAAACTAAGTCGGATGAATGCTGAAAACTTACGGTATCCAATAAGAAAATTCAAAACTTTCTAGCTTGTATTTAAGGAACATTTTTGGTAAAGGGTATTTTTTGGGTATATTATAATTACCATATTCTTTCCCTGGTGACTTCCTGTAACAGTAATTGTCGAAGTATCTTGCGAAGGCACCCCTTTGCTCGAAATTGAAGCTTTATTGGTCTTGTTAGGTTCGAAAGTGAGTACAAGGCATTTTAGGGTATATGCAACGTTTCGGAATTTTTGTCTCTTCATAATTTTGTGACTGCATAGACCGTTCGAATAGACTATGTTTCCTCCATAGTGGTTGTGCTTCTGCTTTGACAAATATGAAAATAGAATGAGAAAATATTGCGGCAACTATCAGTTAGTTTCTTTTACTAAAATATCTAAATTAATGAAAAGATGGAGAGGAGGGGGAGGGGGCATTGAAGACTGGGACACGGACGAAGGGCGAAGGAGCTTGAGAAATGAGAGAAGACGCTTAAAACAAAAGCACCTTAATGAAATTACAATGTGAAAAAGGGAAAATTATGATGAAAGCCACATCAGACTTCTGAAAAGATAATCAAAAGAACAAGTTCAAAAGATACACAGTTACAGAACGGAATTTTAAAGTGGAATAAAATGTATTACAGCCGAAATTAAAGCGGCGGACACGGCTGTGGAGAATTTTCCGAGGTTAAATTTTCTGCAGGAGGGGAGGAGGTTAAATACTTTTAAATTTAAAAATACGACCGTTATTAATGTGGGATAATTTTCTGAGGAGGATTTTTTCGCGGGAGAATTTTCCAGAGGATTTTCCTTTCTTTTGAGGTCGTAGCAATGCGTGGCAGGTAAGCTATTAATTCAACAGAAGAGACATCTTAGGAGGAGGCTTGGACGGTTGATATGACTGCTCAAAATAAATTACAGCACTGTTTTGCTGTTCAGAACCATATCATTCTTAGTACACTGTTAGCGTTCCTTATTAAAAAAAAGAAAAAAATCTAGGCACAGGAAGAAGCAGATTACTAATACCAGGATAAGTAACGAGGTCATTAATATATAATAACCAAAGGGAAGATTGAAGAGGGACTCTTGTTGGACTTCTTCCTTTAATCAGGTTGGCTCAGAAGGGATGTATCGATCATCAAACTCAGGAATGTCCACTAGGAAAATAACTGAGCCAGTCGAGGGAAATGCCACACATACCAAAAATAAAAATTATAATTCTGTTCGAAATTTCTATTTTAATTAAGACAATCAGAAATGCAAAATAATGTCCCTCTGGGCAGGATTTGCCCAGGGGCAAAGACCAAAATTATGCAAACAGTATAAAAAATTGATGCTACACTCTTTTGAAGTCGGAGTCAGGCAAGAATTTAGTCTTTATATTTGCAGGGCCACAGAGGGGGGATGGGCACTGAGGCCCATGTTTTCTATAAATTCCAAAGATCGCAAATATAGGAGTGTTGTACCTCTTTTGAGTCGGAATTATTTAGAGCTGGTTCAAAATGAATAAATGTTAATTAATAAAAAACCATAATTTTCTAAAATCAAGCACATATTTCATTAGTTAAATTTTCGCCAAAAAAGTGTATTCAAGCTTTTTGAGCTTGCTAATTACAAGCCTGAGGAGAATATTTTAATATATCCGTCCAATCAAAACAGGTCAATCATATATTTAGCAAATGGCAGAAATTTCAAACCTTGTTGGAATTAGAATTATGCAAGGATTTTCAAGCTGTATGATCCGAAGCAAAAAAGTGGAAAATTTATTCCTTAACCCCAGCCCCCCCAACTTTGCACATATGCGTATGTTGTACCTCTTTCAAATCCTGATCAATCGGGAGTTATTTGGAGAATTACTCAAAATGGTTAAGTGTTAATCATTAGAATCGTTAAAATCATACTGCGAAAATTCAAAATAAAACTTACCAAGTAGCCTACATATTTCACCAAAGCTGGAACTTAAGGAATCGTGAACTGGCTGATTACATATCTAAGGCTAATATTGTAATATAGACGACCAACATCAAAACATGTCAAGTACATATTCATGTAGTTAAAATTTGCCTTAGTGCTACAATTTTCAATCAGTTTGATTGAAGCGTTCAAAGTGTGACTCTTAGGACACCACCATCCAGACCCCTCCCCATACAAGACAAACTGTTAATAAGGATATTTATCTTAATGCTTGATTTAACAAATTCATTGACTTGGTTTTACATGAAATTATGTTCAGTGGTGTATAATCGCGGGTCAGCTACTATGAAGTATGGGTCTTGGGTCGTTGTTTGGGAAGGGAGGAGGGTGGAGACGCCCAAAAGAACGCATTTCAATGCTCAAATCGCCTCATTCCTTGAGTCTTCAGATAAATACAGAAAGGGTCAGAATTAATCTCTCATACCCCTTCATTTAGATTAAGCCTGAATAATGGTGTTGTGGGGTTACAACTCCCTTCTTATAGCAGAAAAATGTTCCTGACATTTATCCTAAAGCTTCATTGGACTAATATGGTTTGCTTCATATTTCACAAAATCACATACAGAGATGTGGGGCTGCAATAGTGCCCCTCCCATTGCGACTATCTGTCCTATGTAGCATAAAATATTACATCCGCATGCCTACCTGCACATAAGAGGAAAAAACAGGGCGGGGATCATGGGCCTCGCCAGGATTTTATTTTGGAAGAGGGGGGAGGCAAGCAATACCAGGAGATTTGTTTCAAACGATTTTAAACAGTAATATGTCTCTTTTCCTATTCATTTAAAATGTCTCAGTCTAATTAATCTACTACCACTAACAACTCACCTCAGCACCAAGCCGCCTGAGGCCAACACAGCTACGCACGCTCCTCCTTCATACCAATCTATTCAAAGCCTCCCTTTTTACACCCTGCCAGGAAGTTCCGATTTCCTTTAAATCTTCTTTTATGATGTCCCCCCATCCCAGACGAGGACGACCTGCTTTCAGTTTATCCGAAAAGCACAATCTGTCATCCGCACAACGTGCCCAAGCCATCTCAACCTTTCTTCCATTAGAGCCCTAGAAAGTGGGATTGAACCACAGTTTTCGTACAGCTTACTGTTTGAAATACGGTCAGTCAGCCGGGTACTAAGAACAATCCGTGGGCAATTTCTCTGGAAAACATCTAGCAAATCTTCATCCATTTTTCGGAGCGCCCTTGCTTCAGAGCCATATTTGACCACTGTCATCACTGTAGCTTCTAATATTCCAATCTTGGTTTGCAGACTTATCTTCCTATTCTTCCAAACTTTTTTTTAACTTTGAAAAAAAAACACACCCTGAACCTTGGCTATTCTACTTTTAACATCTTCGCTGCTCCCATCGTCTTTACTAATAATACTACCAAGGTAAGTGAAGCTGCCACCTCAGAAATATTTTCGTTACCCAACGTCACCTTTTTATCTTCACTTATTCGTATCCTTAGTGACTTAGTCTTCTTAACATTAATTTTCGAACCTATTCTAGCACCCTGAACTTGCAAAACCTGTAAAGGTTCATTCATTTTGCACACACTCTCATCTAGGATGCTTAAATCATCAGCATAATCTAAGTCGAGGAGAGTTTTTCCTCCCAACTTGATTCAGTGGTCTTCCATTGCCTTTCCTGTGCTCCTTAAGACAAAATCCATCACAGTGATCTATATAAAGGGGGATAGAACACAACCCTGCTAAACTCCAGATCAAGGAGGCACACTCGTGCCTCTATAAAGAGGCGACACACGACAATGTTAAGCGATCTTCGGTTCCAGTGGTCGCAGACGGATGGGGAGGGATGCATTTCGTAGCCCGAGCTCCAATTAAGAAACCTGCAAAATTTCATCCCCCTCCAACTTTTTCTTCATGGGGAAAATCTGGCCGAAAGTTTCGACCTGTCAACCCAAGCCCCCCTTTAACGTTGTCCGATCGGGCTGAAATTCACAAGTTAAGGTCCCCTAGGGCCCAGTAGCTTATCCGCGAAATTTCAGCTTGATCCGATAACTCCTTCCCTGTTTTCCAGAAACCACGCATAGCCACTTAAAATTCATTTACTTAGACGCCTACAGGTCACATCCGACATCGGATCTGGGTGTACGAAGACTCATTCGTTGCGGAATTCTCCGAGTAAGTGCCCATGAAAGTTTCGTAGGAAAATCTTAACCCCCCGAAAGTTTCGACCCTCCAACCCCCCCCACCCCTTTTAACGTTGTCCGATCGGGCTGAAATTCACAAGTTAAGGTCCCCTACGGCCCAGGAGCTTATCCGCGAAATTTCAGCTTGATCCGATAACTCCTTCCCTGTTTTCCAGAAACCACCCATTAGCTATTTAATTAACGGATTTCTCTCCATAAGAGCCCATGTTAATTTGAAATTTTTAAAAGCTATTGAGAAGTTATATTTACACACATGCAAGTTATTAGCTCAGTTGGTAGAGCGTGAGACTTTTAATCCTCGGGTCAAGGGTTCAAGTCCCTTACGGGCGGTTTTTTTTCACAACATCAAAAAAATTTTGATAACACCTGGACAGCTTATCATTTGAGAGATAACAGAATATTAGCTTCTTATGAGCAAAAGAAACATTTCGGTCATTCTTTCTATTTTTTTTTTTTCTATTTTATACAATGATTTAAAAGCGGGGGGGGTTGGGGGGCGGCAGCCACCCAAATTCCTCTCCTAATTCCTCCACGAGGAGTACAGGAATTATTAAATTACATCCACCATGGATTGTAGAAAAACGTACAGAAATAATATGAAAAAAACTTCGTTTTCTTAAAGAGTTAAAGAGGCTGCGTCCCAAAGTCGAACCTTAAAACGTACAGGAATTAGAAGAGGCAGTTGGGGGGCTGCCGCTCCCCAAACCCCCAGCTTTTAAAGACTCTTTTGTACAGGTTTTTTTTGTGGGGGGACTTCATTGTTACTAATTACTAGTTTCGGCGCAATGGTTCTCCTGTCCTCTTGTGTTTAACATTTTTCGAAGTTATTCCATTATTCATTCATTTCAATGTTTTGTTAATTAAAAGAGGGCCTTTCCCAAGCCAAGAGCGGGGGGTTAGCAAAAAAACAAAAAACCTGTAACAAAAGAGTCTTTAAAAGCTGGGGGTTTGGGGGGCGGCAGCCCCCCAACTGCCTCTTCTAATTCCTGTACGTTTTAAGGTTCGACTTTGGGACGCAGCCTCTTTAACTCTTTAAGAAAACGAAGTTTTTTTCATATTATTTAATACAAAACCAGCTGCTAACCTCATTTCCTACCTTAACCGCAGCAGTGTTATTCTCGTCATAGCACTAATCACTTTAATGTGTCTATCAACAGAATCGAACGCTTGCTCATAATCTATAAAACTGAGGACCAAGGGTGTTTGACAACTCAGGCACTCCTCGATCATTAACCTAAGAGTTAAAATTTGGTCGGCATATCCTCTACCTTTTCTGAAACCGCACTGTTCTTCTCTTAAAACTTTGTCTACATCATCTCCCAGTCCAAAAAGTATCATATTACTAAGTAATTTGCTACCTACTGAGACCAGACTAGTTCCTCGATAACTACCACACTCACTCTTATCACTTTCTTATACAGTCGTTTAATTACAGTTTTTCTAATATCGTCAGGAACTTCGCCTTTTTCAAAAATCATATTCATAACCTTCAGTAACTTATTTCTAACCTCAGAGCCACCAGATTATTATTTTTTTTTATCCTTTTAGTACTGTCGCTAATTCTTCCTCACAGAACAAATCTTCTTTCACATCCAAGGTAACACAAACTTTTTCATTTTCCTCTATATCTTTTTCTGCAGCTATATCTCAGTTTAGCGCATTCTCAAAATGTTCTGTCCATCTCTCTTTAACTCTGTCTTTATCACTAATTGAGGCCCCATTCCTATCTTTAATTGGGACAAGTCCAGATTGACTACTCCCTCAGTTTATTAACATGCCAGTACATTATTTTATTATTATGCCGTCTAGCTGCTTCCTCCAGCTCCTCGGCAATTTTATACGTATGTAATTTATCTAACATAAGCAAACCATATTGTAGCGGTTGTGAAGATCAAACGCAACGCAGAATCCCCATCCGTATGAAAAATAAAACCCCTTTCCATCCTCCCGCAATTCAATAGTACGAATATTATTCAGAACTTGTTCCACAATTTACTGTTCATCAAAAATTTGGACAAAATATTTAAATTTTTTCCAAAATTCAATACTTTAAATACAATTTAATTAAAAGCGGGACACTACCAATCAATTTAAAATTACTGATACATACAATGTAACAGCAAGAAGCCGGAACTGGCTTATATCGTACCTTAGTTAGGTCTAGCCATGATTTGAAAAACGATCTGAAATTCAATTAAAAAAAACAAGTTTTTTCAACAGAAAGTAAGGAGCAACACTAAAATTTAACGAACAGAAATTATTTCACATATGAGGAGGTCTGTCGCCTTCTTAACTCCTCCCCACTCTTTAACTGGATTTTTTTTTTTTTTATTAAATTTATTAGACAACTGTGTATGCGATAGTTTTCCTGTATTTACACCTTTAAATTGTACAAAGTGATTTTATAGAAGTATCGCCCCAGTAAAATAAATTCAATCAGTCGGGGATGGGTAGTAATGAGGGGGGGGGTGCTCTGGCTTCCTCCAGCCCCTTAAAAATATCAAAATTTTAGCGCTACCTTCGTAATTTTACCATTGACTTTTTGACGAATCTGTCTAAGGAAATTCTCAAGTACTATTTAAGGAATATACAATATATTTGTTCACTACAGTTGCTTTACGCTAATAAAATAATTTCGACAAAAAAAAACATTTGATAATCCAAGAAGCTGCAAACACAACAACAACAAAACAAAAATCTAAAGCGGCAAATACTATCCCATGACCAATACAAGGTCATAAACAGAAAACGTCGAACAATAAAATCAATGGTTAAAATACCGAATAAAATACTGCACGCACCTTAACTTATTGGAATTACGGTATCTTTCTGTTTCCAAAATTTATTTTGTAATAAAAGCCTAGTGATATTCTTTGAATTTAGTTTGATATGGTATTCATATATACCATATATACCCCCCCTTGCACTTCCTGGCTGAAGAGTCAAGAAACGGAGATCAGCACCGCCGGTACGGACTGTAAAGTCTAATGCCGTATCCTTTACCTTTACCTTTTTATAGTTGACAAGTTGTTCTGTAAGAAAGAAAGAATGTAACGGCGTTAGTCCAACCCTAGGTATTCCAGCCAAGAGTTCAAATACCGTGTAAGGCTTATCCGATCCCACTGTTTAACAAGAAAATTACCTCAGGCGAATTTTGTGTTCTAGCAAATGCTCAAACACCAGCTTTTCATTGGCTTTATTATTTTTTTTACAGATTAGACTACCCGTAGGGATACAAAACAAATTATTTATTTACAAACATCTTACAATGCTCCTGTCTAAAAAAAAGGACACGGCAGTTAAGGCTATCCCTTTGGTTACATTTTTTATAGCTAGCTAAGAAAGTTTACAACCCCATATATTTATTTATTCATTAAAATAAAAGAACAAAAGCTCCAGGGCTTGTCTATAGGTTGGGTACGTATTCTAGCCAAGAGTCCTAAAAATTCAAGATAAAACACCATCAAGTACAGAGTCAGGTACAGGTACAGAGGCTTATGCGATGCCACTATTTAACAGAAAAATTATCTTAGACGAATTTTGTGAGGAATGATTCTAATCTTTTGATATGTCGGACCTTTACCTGCACTTTAAAAAACTACAAATATGTTATGTGTCACCATTTGGATAATGCTACAGCAGCACTTACCTTGAACCTTTCTTCAATTAAAGATAGCTCAGCTATAAGGTCAGTAATACTATTCATCAAAGCATCTTGCGGTTTATAATCATTTGAGTTCGTTTGAATTCTAAGCACAACCTTATTCTCAAGTGGATGCGGAATTTTAAAGCCGGCAAATATAACATTGGGATCTTTTAACAGTTGCCTGAAATTATAAAACAAACAAGGTTTAAAAGGTGAATAGAACTCTTTTAAAAAAATTATGAAATAGCATTCCAAAGACAGCTCGATAAAAATAATGACTCCTCATAATTGTTTTACATCAGCAACCGAAAAAAACATAATTGTATTAAAAACCCTTTGTAGAAGAGGTGGGAGTTAAAGCCGGGTGCTTTCTTATTTATTAAACGGTTACACTTGGGTCGCATTTGCGGAGCAACACAATTGACAACGTCATTGGATTGTACCTAAATCCTCTAAAGGAACAAAAAAAAACTTTTCAGCTGCTCATCCCTTTCTAATTCAATTTGGAAGCTATAGGCGATTCTCATGAATGGATATAGATGATAATTATTTAGCACTTCTCTCACAGAGGTCTAATTGCAAAAGGACACTCAATACCAAAACTATAGGGACTGACCAGATTCCGCTGGAGAGGTTCTGCCATGCCAGCTAGTAATTAGAAAAACAAAAATATATGTTGATATCTTCCCCAGAGAGGTAAGGTCAGTTGCAAACAATAAAAATGCAAGAGTTAAGATTTCAGTTCAAGGATTGTTATATAAAGTAAAAATTTAGGTACCCTTGCCTTCTTCCTCGTTATAGAGGCCAAAACAATTCTTAACTCTGAAAGACGCATAACTACGCCACAGACTGCTACTTCTAGGACAAAAATCTTGGGACCCTCTTTCCCCTAATATATTGAGAGACCAGACACAAATTCGCCCTAAAAGGTAAAAAAAAATCATCCGCCATTTTCCAAAAAAAATTGCTAAAGTTCGATCTAAGAGCCTGTTCTAGTAGATGTCCAGATGGAATTAACCCATCCCCCCTTACACAGGTAGAGTCAGGTAGATCAGCTCTCGGCCTTGAAAAAGCTAACGTAAGACAGTAGCTTTTTTACAGTCAAGTTTCACCTATACATAGCAACCCGTCTTGGTATGTCGTGATATATGATAAGAATAGAGGGACCACCTCCACCAAAATGCCAAAACTAGGACAATTTGTCTATTTTTATTATTCAACAAGTTTTGTTGAAATCTGACTACCTATTCTGGTAGAGGTCCAGATGACAAAAATTTAGGGACTTAATCCCAAATGCTCAGATAACGTCAAGACACCAATCAACACAACTAATTAGAACACCAACTCTTACTTCCCACCTAGTTTTGTGGGAATCGGCGTCCAATTCTGGCAGAAGTCCTGAAGAAAAGAATTTAGGTGCCATCTTCACCTGTCCTCTTCCCCAAGAGATGTTAGAACAAGCCTTAACTACCAAATAACATAATTAGGACACTGGCTTTTACTCCCCACTGAGTTTGACTGAGATATGACGACTCCTTGTGAAAATACGTCTTAAAAAGAGATTAGGTTCACACTCCTCCTCTCCCACAAAGATCAAATTGGACTCTAAGCTCAAAAAGGCAAAATATCAGATGAAAGTTTTCTTCTGGCCGAGTTTAAATGAGACAGGTAAGTGTAAACCGCGACTGATCAAGTTTCATAAAGATCTGACAACTCTTTTTAGTGAACGTCCTGGTGACAAGAATTTAGGAACTCCTTATCTCAAGTAGGCTAGATCAGTTAAAAATTGCCCGATAACAGAGCCTAGAGCACTTGCTCTTGCTTCCAACCAACGAGCAATACATTTCCCAAGTATTATTATAATCCAGCCTCATCATGTAGAAATGATGGCTATAGGACCTTGGAGGAAAGTTCATTTGATCAGAAACTGAAAGTTACAATGCTCTTTCTCAGAGCAGATATGGATCAAGGGTAAGCTGACACCCCTTCGATACCCCATATGCCCTCGGGCACCCTAGTAGCCCAAGATAACATGCTATCTAAATTTTTTAGATAGTAATTTTACTCAGAAGTCAAAAGATCCAAAAACTTGTTGTGGCAATGATATGATTCGTGTAACACCAGGGGCAACAATTCTAGGATATGTAAATAGTTCATTTAAAACAAAATTTAATTGAAAAGTAGACACTCTATATGTTGTTGAAATCAGAGTAATATATAGATTATGCAAACAGAGTCATAAATAAACTTAAAATGGTCGGAAGTGAGGTCCATGGGCTCATGCCCTCTCCAACTCCACCAGCATCAAATTAAGGACCAGAAGCATGTTGTTTCTTTTTAACGCAGGATCGTCCGGGGATTATTTAGGCATTAATTAAAAAAAATTTATTCCAAAAATAAGTCTCTCAAAGAAAAGTAAAGAGCTATGTAACAAGAAAGAAACTCGCCCTCGTACTCTTAACAGTTTTGGACTTATAAAGTTATAAAAGAAAAAACTTCAATGTTTCCAGTAGAGCATAAATGACACTCTGGCCTTTAGAAGGATTAGGGGGTCTTCTAATAAGTTATTTCTAATTTTATTCATTGACAAAATTAGAATTTTAGAGGCAATAATTCTATACGATACATTAATTCTTAGCTTCAATGGACTGAGTTGATTTGTTTGAAACTTTCTTAATTTATGTATAGCAGCTTAAAGCTGCGCTTAGGGCCGTATCCGAGATTTTGTTTGGAGGAGAAGGGAGTTACTAAATACAGTACAATGCAAAATCTTCTTCGAGTCAAAAGATTCCGCCAGAAAAAAAACAAAAGAATATACAAATAGCTAAAATAACTCCAAAAAGTAGTAGAAAAGACCTAATCTTGAAATATATGATAGGTTCACAAAGTCGACTAAAGTTGTATGCAAGTTCAGTACAGTAAGTGTCAATAAACAATTTTCTTCCCTGCCAAATTTCTATTGCCCTTTTTGGAGCCGACATCAATGTTCCTAAAGACAGTGAGCTGGCTTGAATGACAAAGATTTCTTGTTCTGTTGTTCTAAGTACAGAGAAGCTTTTTTTTCTGAAGTGGCAGATCTAAACAGGAAACATTACAAGAACAATCAAAAGACGAGAAGTTTCTGGGGGAAAGGTAGAGTTGAATTCTTGAAGAGGGAACAGCAAAAGGAGGCTGTTTGGAAAAAAAAAGGCTCATTTCTATATCAAATGTCACTCATTTGCTTCAAGCAGCCTGGCTTCAAGCCAGACTGCTGACTTGAATATTGCAGAATAACTCAAGCAGCCTCCAACTTCATGGTCTTGGGATCAAAAGAAACAATCTTTGAAGGAGCAAGGGTGGTGACACATGACGAAATATTCTGGTGAAGTTCAAAATGGTATTTCAACTATGATGAAGTAGTCTAGAAAAGGATAAACGGAGAGGTTCTAAAGCAAACAGGCAGACCAGAATCGTTCGCACGCGAAATCCTTCCACTTCTTCTTATTGGATGAATCATCCCAAGTCCTAAAGTATTGGAAAAACGCCGGGCTTCCTCGAAAACAGAAGTAAAAACAGTAGCCACATTTCTCGCATCTCTGTTGTTCCAGAAAGGTTAATCTTTATATGTTTGCAAGCTGCAGCTAAATCACAGTCAACCGACTAAAGACTCTAACACAAGCCAAGCATAAAATTGTAGTTCTTTTACAAGATGGGGAAATATCACAAACTGTGACTGGTCTATGGTGTCCAGCAACTGCGATGCTTTTGCAGAAGTTTGTGCATTGCTGTTTTTTTTTAAGAGCTTGGACAGAGCAAAACAGGTTGATTGAGCTCAATAACAGAGATAACTGATTCGTTGCACTCAGCCCATCATGTTTCAGAGAATCCATTCAGATTCTGTTTTCTCGAAACTGGCAAAAGTTCTTAATTCTTTTCTTTGAGATTCCAGGTTCTGTGTGGTGAATGAAAGCATTAGCTACAGACATGTGGGAAGATTCCAAAGAAATGATCATATGCTGGGATTGAATAGACAGAAGAAATGACAAGTTCTTAGAGCAGGATCCCTGAATTGTTATTAGAGAGATTACCAGGGACATTAAGTGAGATTAAAAAACAAAATTAAACAAATAAATGCACACGTTAACTGATCGACAATTATCTTGTAAAAAAAGGGGTACTTGTATGATAAACACCCTACCACTCAAGTTGTTCATTCATTGACACATTATAAAACCGTTTTTTTTCCGTTAGTTTCCTTCAGCTTAGCGTGACACAAGACAAAGAGAAGTGAGAGAATAGAAGAAAAACATATAATTTGGGGTATATATTTGCATATTAGTTTGGGGGGGGGAGGAAAGCATTGGTACAATGTGAAGTTAGAAAACAATTCTTACTACATAATATGTAGAATAATTGTACCAAACACATTAGGCATTCAGACCCGCTTTACTTCTCCACCCACTAATGTGCAAATAAATGGCCCATATTTGTTTCTAAAGATATATTTTTATTTTACTTCGGTATATTTCAATACGATTGAGTGTCAGAGAAACATATTAGAAGAACATTAGGTAGGGCGTATATCATACAAGAACCAAAAAAGGTATTTCTAGTGATGTTAATACAAATGCAAAACAGTATGTATATATATATATATATATATATATATATATATAGATATATATATATATATATATATATATATATATATATATATATATATATATGTATATATATATATATATATATATATATATATATATATATATATATATATATATATATATATATGCCATTAGCCCTACTAAATATCTTCACAAAGCATCAGAAAAACTCAAGGCATCACTTTCTGTTTGTCCTAATTTAGAACTTTATGTAGCCTACATCATTATTTTGTATATGATTATAGAAATCCATGATGATATTGTTTAAAACTTATTTTACCAGGGAATGCATTTTTCCTTTAGAAAAGCTAAGAGAATAAAGACAAAAAAACAAAAACAAGAGCAGTCAGTACTTACGTCCTAATCAGATTTCCAAGGGTATTATCTTCCTTATTGATTGTAAAAATCGATGCATTTGGGATTCTTCCATCGTTCTCTTTTGTGATTCTAAAATACGTAGAAAAAAGCAGCAATGAGTAAGGCAAGATGAGACACTTATCCTTTGTTTTAGCACACACAATTCAGCCAATTTTTCAAAAAAGTGAGAGGATCTTTCCATGGAGGAATTTATCATGGGGGAAGAGAATTCCCATGAAGGGGGTGCAGGATTTTCCAGCATTATTTAAAAAACAACGAGAAATTAAACAAAAAAGCACGTTTTTTAGTTTAAAGTAAGGAGCAACATTTAAACTTAAAACAAACAGAAATTATTATGCTATATGAGGGGGTTCGTCCCCTCCTTGATACCTCGCTCTTTACGCTATAGTATTTTAGTAATTTCAAAAGAGTTATTTATTCTAACTAAATGGCATTTGTGATTCAGGGGTCACTATTAAAGAATTGGAAAAAAATTCAGATTATAGTGTAAAGAGTGAGGTATTGACAAGGGGGCGAACCACCTCATATACAGTTTTCATTCAGAGTTCAAGGAGTTAACAACAAAACCAGATTTCATTTCTTTCGGATAACATCCATGCTTACATTTAGACAAATTGTGTAACTAACTAGTTTAAACCAAGATTGAAATAACGTTTCTCTCCCGCGTGGCTTTGAGCCAATATTGTGATTTTTTTCGAATGGTGAAAAAAAGTCTTATTGCTAATTAACGATACTGGATCAAATCAAGGAGTGATAAAGGTTTTACATTTTGCACTTTGATAAGTTTGTAAGGGTGTAAATGGCAGTCCAAACACGAGAGGCCGAGAAAATCCAAAGTGCCCAGTTCTTGCAAGAAATTAATTTTAAACTGGATTTATTACCGGTCCTTTCGCAGAAAGTTAATACGATTCCTGACCTTTCGGATAGCATTGATGCCATACAAGTACAGTTAAGTAACATTATTACGCAGTTATCTAACAATGCTAAGACAAATGATGAAATTAAAAAAGAGCTGGAAAATGTGAAATCTAACCTAGCAGTCTCTTATGAACGAGCCAACAAGCTCGAAGCAGAGCAGAAAAGAACGAATTTAATCTTCTATAATTACACCCCTCAACAACTCGGCGATTATACTCTGAAGCAAGAAATAACGGGGTTATTAAATCGTACTATGCCGTCTCTCGGAATATATCGAAGTGATATACGTGACATTTTTAGATTGAAATCAGGGCCGATAGTAGTAAAGCTAAACTCGGTTGAAATCAGAGACTATATTTTAAGAAACAGCTCCGTATTAAGAAGGTTTGGTTTATCGGTGGCTCCGGATTACACAGCTATACAAAGGGAGACCCGTAAACATTTAAAGGAAATGTTGACTACTGCGCAAAATGACGGCCGTGATGCAAAATTACGAGGTGACAGACTATTCATCGAAGGCCGAATATTCAGGTATGATGGAAATTCAATAGTCGAGATTAAGCGTAATTTGAAGCCAGTACAAAATTCTGGTCCACCCTTTAGTGCTAGGCTCCCAAATGATCCCAATAATATTCCGATGAGGCTAGTTAGTGATGCCAGTGATAGTGATACTGAGACATTAGTACCATCGACCAGCACTCCTCAGGCAGTATCGACAGCTAAAAGACCTGCTAGTGCTATTGTCAGCCCAAATGACTTGTTTCGACCAGGTAATCGTATTGTAGCACCCAAAGGAAGCCATTTGCCAAGAAAGAAGTTTAATGAAAGACATCGTGGTGGTTTTTCACGTGATTTTTATGACAATAAACACCGAAGTGAGTTAGCGGATATAAATAACCGCACTCGTGAGTATTATCATGTTGCCTTTCCCCCGACTAAGACTAGTAACGAGCAATCTCAACCAAAGGCTAGTGATGTTAACGTGCTAACAGAAGGCGTAGAAACATAGGATATAGAGGGCCATATACTGAGTCTAGTGTCATGGAACATACAAGGATTACGTGATAAGTTGACCTATTTATATGACGATTTATTTTCGTTTGATGTGATTTCGCTTATTGAAACATGGAACGATTGTTCTCCTATATCACCTCTCCCTGGGTATTTCGTTGAACAGACCGTGCGTAATGTAGCAAGAAATAATAGACATTATGGTGGCATTTTGGTTTTGGTTAAAGCATCTGCTATTGACGGCTATGAGAGAATTAGTAGTAGATCTGAAAACTTGCTTTGGCTGTCTATTTATTTGAAATGTGGGAAGCAATTAATTTTGGGTGTAGTGTATATACCTCCACAGAATAGTTCGTACAATCGAGAAAATACTTGGGAAATTTTAGGAGAAGAATTTTCGTTAATACAAGAAAGTTATAAAGATCTGGATTGTGTGTTAACGGGGGATTTCAATGCTTATACCGGCCTGGAGGCTGAGATACCAGATGTGTTGATCCCAGATTTAGGTGATTTTGTCCCAATTTGCTGTAGAATACCACGAAGCAACAAGGATGAAAAAAGAAAAATAAATGTATGGGGAAGAAAGCTCCTGGCGTTTTGTGGGGAACATGGTCTGATGATTGCGAATGGTAGGTTTGGGAATGATAAGGGTAGGGGCGAGTTCACTTGCCTTTCGGGTCCAACTCCAAGTGTTGTAGATTATGTGCTAATTAATACGCAATTTGTACCTGAATCAATAAATATGGGAGCATTAGATTTAGTTGGATCTGATCATAGAGCTATTATGCTTGAGGTGAAGATTGGGCAGTTTGTGAACCACGGTTCACGAGTAAGAAATTTCTATAATGCGGATTATAGAAAAATAGGTTTAGAAAAACGAATTAGAAATGAATTTAACAGATAAAGATATTGAGGCATTTAGAAGGGAGCTCTTGGACTCGCATGTAAAAAATAAGTTGAAAGCGTTAGAAGACAATGAAAAAGATTGCGCATAGTGTAATTATGCTGTTAAATGAAATAATGGGCAGTTGTGCAGAATCATGTGGCCTGACTAAAAAATTAAAAAAGAATGAGGGATATTTTGACTTGGATTGCAAGTTAATGAAAGAAGAAGCAAAATATTTATTAAATCGTTTGAATGAATTTGATAGCGCGGAAGATCAAAGTCTAAAATTGGCTAAATATAAAGATAATTGAAGAGAATATAAAAGTTTAATAAAAAGAAAAAAAAGAGTACGCGAATAAGAAGAAACTGGAAATTGCTGATGATTTTAGAAATAAAGATTTTAAGAAGTTCTGGGGCTATATAAAGAATGATAGTGGAAGGGGAAATGTTAATACCCAGGCTGTTCCGGAAGCTGATTCATGGCCTGATTACCTAAATAATTTAGAAGGTGTTTGTGCAGATCTTCAGGAGATAGCGCATACCCCAGAGATGGTTATTTATCCCATGAGAGTACATGATTACGATTTAGTGGGTGATGTGACTGGCCAAGAGATTAAGTCAATATTTAAGAATTTAAAAGGTGGTACTGCTGCGGGTGTTGATGGTATACCAATATTATTGAATTTTCTTTCCATTTTGATGCCGATAATTGTTCTTCTTTGTAATAAGGTGTTAAGGTCAGGGCAATGGCCAAGCGCTTGGAAGACATCATTGTTTATACCACTTTTTAAGAGAGGAAACCCGAAGGCTCATGAAAATTATCGTTTAATAGCACTTGTCCCTGCTTTAAGTAAGGTTTTGGAGAAAATATTAGATACCAGGCTTTCCAATTGGTTAAATAAAAATAATTTAATACATGAGGAACAAGGAGGTTTCAGGACAGGGTATGGGACGACAGATAGTGTGTTTATTTTAAAGGCATTAATAGATAAATATGGAAAGGGTAAAACTTGTCTTTATGTGGGATTTCTGGATCTCCATAAGGCTTTTGATAGTGTCGACAGAGAGTTATTGAAGCATGCCATGCTAAATATTGGCCTTCCCCATTCATTTGTTAGATTGATAGTGAGCATGTATACTTGTGTGAGTGGAATCATCCGAGTTGGTAATAGGTTTTCGAAGCTTTTTGATATTAAGCGGGGAGTAAAACAGGGCAGCACCCTTTCACCTAAGTTTTTTAATATTTTTATTAATGATGTTGTTAATTTTCTAGAGAATAGATGGGCTCCAAAAGTTAGCCTAGGGACTCAAAAACTATCTCTCTTATTATTTGCAGATGATATTGGTTTGGTGGCTAATAAACCGCAAGATCTACAGACTCTTTTGAATCTCATAGAAGAATATTTGCATATAAAAAAGTTAAGGCTGAATACTGGAAAGAGCGAAGTTGTTATTTTTAAACAAGAGCTAAGAGCTCATATGGCACTTGTGACGAGGCGAGAAGAGCTAAGAGCCAAGAGATCATATGGTATGAGCTCTAACAAAATTCTATGAATCAATAGATTGATTTAAAAAGGAAAAAGAGGCTTAATACCGGTCAAGATTTAAAATAAGAGCTCTGAGTCACAAAGTCCTTCTAAATATCAAAATTCATTAAGATCCTATCACCCACTCGTAAGTTATAAATACCTAATTTTTTCTAATTTTTCCTCTCCCTTTTGCCCCCCCAGATGGTCGAATCTGGGAAAACGACTTTATCAAGTCAAATTGTGCAGCTCCCTGACACGCCTACCAATTTTCATCGCCCTAGCACGTCCAGAAGCACCGAACTCGCCAAATCACTGAACCCCTCCCCCCAACTCCCCCAAAGAGAGCGAATCCAGTACGATTCTGTCAATCACGTATCAAGGACATATGTTTATTCTATCCACCAAGCTTCATCCCGATTCCTACACTCCAAGTGTTTTTCCAATATTTCCCCCTCCAAATCCCCACAATGTCAAAAGATCTGGTCAGGATTTGAAATAAGAGCTCTGAGACATAAATTCCTTCTAAAAATCAAATTTCATTACGATCCGATCATCTATTCGTAAGATATAAATACTCCAATTTTCATGTTTTCCAAGAATTCCGGTTCCCCCTCCAACTCCCCTGAATGTCACAGGATCTGGTCGGAATTTGAAATTAGAACTTTAAAGCACAAGATCCTTCTAAATATCAAATTTCATTAAGATCTGGTCACCCTTTCGTAAGTTACAGATACCTCAATTTTCAAAATTACCCCCCCCCCCATTTCCACCAAAGAGAGCAAATCCGGTCCAGTTATGTCAGTCACGTATCTTAGACAGGCTTCTATTCTTCCCATCCAGTTTCATCCTGATCTCACCGCTTTAAGTATTTTCTAAGATTTCCGGTCCCCCAACTGCCCCCCCCCCCAATTACGCTTGATCCGGTTGAGATTTAAAATAAGATATCGGAGTTACGAGGTCCTTCTAAATATGAAGTTTCATAAAGATCCGATCACTCCTTCGTAAGTTAAAAATACGTCATTTTCTTATTTTTCAGAATTACCCCCCCCCCCCCCCGCAACTGAGCGGATCCGTTCTAATTATGTAAATCACGTATGCAAGACTTCTGCTTATTTTTCCAACCAAGTTTCATCCCAATCCCTCCAATCTAAGCGTTTCCCATCATTTTAGGTCTCCCCACCCCAAACTTCCCCCAATGTCACCAGATCCGGTCAAGATTTAAAATAAAAGCTTTGAGACACGATATCCTTCTAAAAATCAAATTTCATGGAGATCCAATCACCCGTTCGTAAGTTAAAAATACCTCATTTTTTCTAATTTTTCAGAATTAACCCCCCCCCCCCAACTACCCCAAAGAGAGTGGATCCGTTGTGGTTATGTCAATCATGTATCTAGGACTCGTAATTTTTTTCCACCAAGTTTCATCCCGATCCCTCCACTCTAAGTGTTTTCCAATTTTTAGGTTTCTCCCTCCCAACTCCCCCCCCCCCAATGTCACCAGATCCGGTCGGGTTTAAAATAAGAGCTCTGAGCCACGATATCCTTCTAAATATCAAATTTCATTGAGATCCGATCACCCGTTCGTAAGTTAAAAATACCTCATTTTTTTATTTTTTCAGAAATACCCCCCCCCCAACTACCCAAAAGAGAGCGGATCCGTTCCGTTTATGTCAATCATCTATCTAGGACTTGTGTTTATTTTTCCCACCATGTTTCATCCCGATCCCTCCACTCTAAGTGTTTTCCAAGTTTTAGGTTTCCCCCTCCCAACTCCCCGCCCCCATCACCAGATCCGGTCGGGATTTAAAATAAGAGCTCTAAGACACGATATCCTTCTAAACATCAAATTTCATCGAGATCCGATCACCCGTTCGTAATTTGAAAATACCTCATTTTTCTAATTTTTACGAATTACTCCCCCCCCCCCAACTACCTCAAAGAGAGCAAATCAGTTCCGATTATGTCAATCATGTATCTGGGACTTGCGCTTATTTTTCCCATCAAGTTTCATCCCGATCCCTCTACTCTAAGTGTTTTCCAAGATTTTAGGTTTCCCCCCTCCAACTCCCCCCAATGTCATCAGACCCAGTCGGGATTTAAAATAAGAGCTCTGAGACACAATATCATTCCAAACATCAAATTTCATTAAGATCTAATCACCCGCTCATAAGTTAAAAATACTTCATTTTTTCTATTTTTTCCGAATTAACCGGCCCCTACTCCCCCCCCCCAGATGGTCAAATCGGGAAAACGGCTATTTCTAATTTAATCTGGTCCGGTCCCTGATACGCTTGCCAAATTTCATCGTCCTAGCTTACCTGGAAGTGCCTAAAGTAGCAAAACCGGGACTTTAGGTTTTCCCCCTCCAACTCCCCCCAATGTCATCAGATCCGGTCGGGATTTAAAATAAGAACTCTGAGACACAATATAATTCCAAACATCAAATTTGATTAAGATCCAATCACCCGCTGATAAGTTAAAAATACTTCATTTTTTCTATTTTTTGCGAATTAACCGGGCCCCCACTCCCCCCCAGATGGTCAAATCGGAAAAACGACTATTTCTAATTTAATCTGGTCCGGTCCTTGATACGCTTGCCAAATTTCATCGTCCTAGCTTACCTTGAAGTGCCTAAAGTAGCAAAACCGGGACCGACAGACAGACCGACAGAATTGGCGACTGCTATATGTCACTTGGTTAATACCAAGTGCCATAAAAAAGGAAGGTTGGGGACGATGAAAAATATACATTTAAATTTAATAATAAGGAACAATTTTTGAGTAAAAGAATAAAATATTTAGGCTTTATCTTATCGGAAAATGGAAGCCTAAGGAGTCATGTTGATGAAATAATTAAGAGAGGTAGGGTGGCCATTTCAGCTATATTTAGAAACCCGACGATAATGGGGATCAAAAACCTAAAAATGCATAAAAGAATATTTAACACAAAAATTTTACCTGTGATAGAATATGGAGCAGAGATATGGGGTGGAGAAACGGTGCAGCAACTGGAGTCCCTTCAGCTCCAGTATTATAAAAGAGTGTTTGGTCTACATCAGACAACTCATTCACAGATTCTGAAAGGTGATATAGGCCTGTTTTCTTTAAAGCTACGTAGGTATATTTTAATGCTTAGATTCTGGTTGAAGTTAACTAAGAGTAATGAAGACAGACTAGTAAGAGTGGCATATGAAGAGATGTTGAAATGTGGTTTAAAAACCTCGTGGCCATCCCAAATTAAATCATTACTAGAAAAAGTAGGAATGCCTTATTTATGGAATAATGGTCTTTGCTCTCGTGATGTACCAACAAATTTAGAAAGCCAGGTACGATTTATATTACAGAGTCAGGAAATTCAGCATTGGCAAGGGCTGGTTTTGATTCTACAACCCTACAACATTATAATCAGGCAAAACCTAGTTTTGGGGAGGAAGTTTATTTTAAATTTAATTTACCGGCTATGATTCTACGTCGTTGGATTCAGCTTAGGGCAAATTGTCTTCCAATCCAGAACAGGCAAAAAACGTTCGACAAAAATAAAATGATAGTTGGTCCTGATAGGCGGTATGTTTGTCCCCTTTGTAAAGACGATGATGAAAACTTGGATCATTTTCTCGGAAATGCCCGGTGCTCTTGGATTTACGGGAAATTTATTTGCATGGGATTAATTTGATGCTTCCGGGTATTCTACGAAATAGTAACCCAACCACAATATTTCGAGTGGGAGTATATATAGATAAATCTTTAATAAGAAGAAAAAGTTTTATATGATTAATTTCTTTTGTAGTTAGATTAGGTACTTTTTGCGTTGAATTCTGTTTTTTTGTGCGTGTTCGTACTGTTATTAATTTCCTTGCTTGTTTGTTATTTATTTATATTTTTGTGTGTATATGGCCCACGGGTTTTTGAAATACACCTATCTATCTATCTATACATAATAAAAATATACGAATATAGAAGTTCGTTACATAAGTTAATTTTTAAGCTACGTATATTTATTACTAATAAAAACGTTAGTAAATAAAATTAAAAGTTCTAGTGGTCATTTTAAGTAACCAAAAAATTGGGGGGCAACTATGCCCCTCTCCCACACCCTTTTCTTAAAATAGCCTCATCAAAACTTTGAGAATGCCTTTTAAACAAAAAAAATAATTAATATGCAAATTTCGTTTTAATTATTCATGTACTGTGAGCCATAATCAAAATCAGCATTAATTCAAAAACATTCAGAAAAAAAACAAGTTTTTTCAACAAAAAGTTAGGAGCAACATTAAAAGATAAAGTGAACAGAAATTATTACGCATATGAGGGGATTCGTTCCCTCCTCAATACCTTACTCTTTACACTAAAGTATTTTTAGCAATTTCAGAAGAGCTATTTATTCTAATTAAATGGCCTTTGTGATTCAGAGATCATTCTTAAAGAATTGGAACAAAATACGAACTTTAGTGTAAAGAGCAAGGTATCGACGAGGGGGTGAACCCCCCTATATATGTAATAAAAATATACGAATACAGAAGTTCATTACATAAGATAATTTGTAAGTTGTGTATAATTATTACTAATAAAGACATTCATAAATAAAATTAAAAGTTCTAGTGGCCTTTTTAAGTAACCAAAAAAATTGGATGGCAACTAGGCCTCCTCCCCTAACTCTTTTTTCTCAAAATCATCCAATCAAAACTTTGAGAAAGCCAAAACTTTTGTTTTAATTATTCATGTACAGTGAGTCAAAATCAAAACTTGCATTAATTCAAAAACGTTTAGAAATTAATTAACTTTTTTTTTATTTAATAATGTTACAAAGCTAATCTAAGTTTACAAGTAAATGTGGTGCTGCCCCTGTCTTTCCCAAATCCTCTGAATAGCAAGAGTTTCATTTATGCTTTATTGAAACAATATGTGTTTTGTAACAGCATGGTTTTTATTTATCAAAAAATAAAACAAAATCACCATTTAAATGAGTAGAAGTGTTAAGATCAGAAATGACCAAAATCTGTATTCCTGAAGGGGTTCCTTTCCCTTTTTTGTCTCTACTTCAATGTCTGATGAATCCCTAGATATCTTCAATTCCAATATTATGTAATGTTGGACAAATGGAATGCTTACAACTTAAAGCACATGTAAGCTCATGTCTGATCCAAACCACATTGTGTATACATGTAGAACTTATCTCTTAATTGTCTCAAATTCAATATCCAATTTATTTTTTGGACATCATACCAACATTATGCAACATTGGACAAGTCTGAGCAGTAACTCAGTACAGTAATTAACCAGGCAGTAAAATTAGTCAGGAATGGTATAGTTTTATACCATTCCTGGCTAATTTAACTATTTTAGCCTACATAATGGATATCCCCCCATTCTCAAGCATATTTACCTTTATTGTGGAAATATTTTCACCCTTATATCTTTTGCCAAAACCTCCATTGTATTCTTTATTCAGATCCACCCTCATCTAATGGACAATAGACCAGCCATGACTGCTTACTTCACCATATCTGATAAATTTTTTGATAAACCTTTTTTGAAATTCTGGCTTTATGAATAATCTCTCTCAAACAAGTACAAATTTAAATATAAGCCAATTTAAAATATTGTGTTAAAATATCTTTTGCTCTTATGCACTATTGTTTCAAACTTCCGCGTGTTATATTAGTACAATTACTTGTAAAAAGCACACAAGTATAAATATATAATTTTAATAAATTGCTTTCAAATATTTTGGGATTCAAGATTTTTAGATGTTCCCAGGAAAAGGAAAAGAAATTCTTGTGATAAATTCAATGAAACTGCTAAATAAATCCTACACAACTTTCCCCACATCATAAAGCAAGATATAATTACAAGTCAGCCTAGCATCTCAAGGCCTACAAAGCTACAAATAATTTCTTGTCCCCTTTCAACATTGTTTCGCCTAGTGTGAAATTTGTATTTTTCTTTTGACATTTTTTTTTAATTGGCAATAGCTAGCGCCACACCAAAACCCCATGAAAACAACTCGAATTATAAAAATCCACATCCAGACCAAAACAATACATAAACAAGAGTCAAGAAACTCAACTCTCAAAGGAAACTCAGTACAAATATTGCAAATGACAAAGCTCAATATACCATACACAAGCATCTATTTTTAAATAATAATCATACCTAAGCCTTCTGATAGCCCTAACTCAATTATACAGGCCTTCTTTAGCTCTTTTACTTAACGAGGAAAAAATATACGACCTTCTTTTTCATCTCTATTTTTAGACATTAATTATACCATGTCCTTCCAAAACCCCGCTCAAAAACTCTTTTACTCATCTTTGATGATTATTTTTCACCTTTAAGTTTAATTTTTATAATAAACCAGCCTTGAAAGCTAAGACAGCTACACACTCTTCCCCACAATATTTTACTCACCAAATATAACATTCATTTTTCTTTTCAACTCTTTTTTTTAAGTAATTATTGCTACCAGCTCCCAGCTCCAACACCCCAGAAAAAGACACAGTTTTATTTTGTTAATCCCTCCTATGGATTTTTCTTTTTCGCTTTCTACACTTCATTATAATTTTTAAAATATTTAAATGTACCAATAAAGCTATGAACCTCATACATTCCCCCTCCCCCAACAATTTGTTTGCCCAATGTGAAATATATTTTTATTTTTAACTCTAATTTTAAATTTAGTAATAGCTATCCCTCCACCAAGATCCCTAAAACATTAAAGCATGACCCCTCCCCATCTCTTTAATCCCAATAATTGATTTCTTATTTTTATGTTCATGTCTTTTTTAAATATTATTTACTATTAAGCACAAAAACACCTAATACACTTTTATCCATCCTTCCCCCAATATTTCATTCACCTAATATGATATTTTCTTGAACTATTCTTTTTAATTAATAGCCTACAACACCATCTACATACCCCATAGATTTTCATATTTCTTTTCAAATCAAATTTTAATTAATAGTAATACCTCATTTTCCCAAATACCCCAACACACAGACACATACTTTGCCTCCACCCCTAATCATCTTAGAAGTTCTTAAAATTATTCCTTAGAATCCTTTAATAATTAAAAATTCCTTATAATTATTTATTGGACCTTTTGACTATTTTGAACAAACTGACTATCTTCAATGAGCTTGATTGCTCATAAAGTTTCTATGACCAACCTTCCATGAGACATGACCATAAATAAATGTTTTTATGGCCCTTTATCAATAGTTTGTAGAGGGAACCAATATTTCTTTGACTATCCTTCTGTATTAAGGTTCCATTAGTACAAGGACTTAAGAAAAAAAGTTTGTAGCCAAACAGGAAAAACTGGGGGGAGGCAAAATTTTTTCTTCCCTGTTAGGATCCTCTCAGTCTAGAGACTTGCAGCTGCCAGTTTGAGATTAATCAGACACAACATTTTATTGCCCATTTCAGTGCCTCTTTCCTCTCCCATAATAAGTGTTTGATTCTTTTGACCCAGAGAAGAATCCCTAAAATTTTAAGCTAATCACACACTCAATATCAAACAACTCCCATTGTCTGTTATAAAATCTATGTTTAAACAATTGCCAATCTGCATTGTCTACAGCCTTTACCCCAGGGCCTGTGGGGGGAGGGGTAATGTCACGCTTGGAGGCATATTATTCTGGTGTTTTGACTCTTTGAAGAAAAAAGTTATCTGGAAGGTGCATCACTTGTCTTAAGGGAGCAAAAGCAGGTTTTCTACTTTTAATAAAGCCTTTCCTATTTCTACCACCTTGGTCCAATCTTAGTCACTAACAAACTCAATAAAGATTTTCTTCTTTTAAGTTTTAAGGGATTTTAGTAAAATCCACAAGTTGCATGATAATATATAGTTCAATAGGCATTACTTCTTCAAGTTATGTCTGGCAATAAACACTAAGACCATTACTTCTGTGGAATATAGTGTTTAGTAACTATGTTGTATATAGGTCAAAAATATGGTATTAAACCTTTTTAATTTATTAGTAGATCTTTTGGCAGTGACATTGTGATATAAAGATATATCAAAAATAATTACTCTATGATACAAGAACTATTTATTTAATCAATGATTATATTGTTTTTTGATTAGTATTTCTTGATTATATTGGTGGTACTGTCACCTATGTGCTCTCTCCTAAGTAGGGGCATAATTTGCTATGGGACAAAAGGAGCAACTGTCTCTCCCAGACCTTGGTTGGCCTCCCTACAGATCCCAGTTCCCTCCCCCTGCTGAAATTTAGTTTCTTCCAAAATCTTGTCAAAGTAAGATAAACCTGCATAATTCAAGCACCAATAGAAACAGATCAGTTTTTTAACATGATACATATTTACCTTTATAGTACTATGAGTTAGCTTTATATAGTCTATAAAGTACCTTTATAGTACTTTTAAAGTACTAGATAGTACCTTTATGGTACCAGCTTATTTCTTTTTTGGTTTTACTGTCATTTTCACTTGGTTTGGGAAAATTGGCTCTAGCCTAGCTTCCCTTGGGTTTTTGATGAAATCCTGGAGGAAGCATGCAGTAGAACCTACCTGCCTAAGTTTGATTATATCTTGCAATAATTATTTTTTCAATGTATTTTACATTGTGTAAAATATTAAGGTTGGTAAAATCTTTGAAAATAAAAAGTATGGCAAATTGGATCAAAATAGGCTTTTTCACACATGATAGACCAACCAGCATTACATCAATAAAAAAAATTTACAACACCTATTTCAACACTTTGTTTTAACATCCCCTTGCATCATGTTATGTTGGTAGTAAACCAGTCTTAACACACCTATTTTAAAGAAATTCCAGATAGGGGGTGATGTCCTGCATTTTCTTAGTAATGCATAAAATTAAAAATAATTTATATATAATATAAATATATATAATATATAAATAAGTAATATAAATAATATATAATATAATAACATAGTAAATATTAACAATATAATAATGTAAATAACATATAAAATAAGCAACCCAAATACTTAGAACAAAAACATAAAAAACCTAGAGTTCAGCATAAGCCACCAGCTTCAACAGGGAGAATGTAAACATCTTCTATGGTAATCTTGAAAGAGCCCTTACAAGTATAAGTTTGCCTACAAAACATTTATAATGTCAATGAGATAAGTGTGACAATGGTCTAAGTCCCACCAAACATAAATGCAGAAAAGGGCATGAAACAACTGGGTCAAGTTACTTCAGGAAAGCATGGAAATCTTATCACTCTTGTTGGCTGTTCGAGTGCACTGGGAAAAGCTTTGCCAACATTATTTGCTTTCTCAAGATTTTACTTCAAAGACCACTTTTTGGCAAATGCACCTCTGTCTTCTGATGAAGCTGCAAACCCATGTGGCTGAATGACCATCAAAATATTCAGTTCTGGTTTTACGTTATATTTTATCAACTATTCCTAGTGCAGCAAGGAGAAAAGGTGTCTACTGATTTCAGACAACCATGAGTGTCAAATCTTGCTCAAAACTCTCAACCTAGAAAGTTTCTCCCACTTTTCTACCACATTGCAGTTATAAGGTGTAACCATTGGAAATATATGTCAATGGTCTACTGAAGAGCTACTTCAATGATGCTATGAACTCATGGATGACCCATTGCCCAGGAAAACCCATGAAAATATATGATATTGGTGGACTTTGTGGTACAACATTTTGAAGACCTTTTATGAGCAATATTGTGAGAGGTTTAACCATGCCAGGCACATTCTCACTTGACAAAAATGCAATTCCTGATTATATATTCTGCCTTCCTATGTTACTAATCATCCAAATTCAGAAGAAAATAATAGTCCAGTACTGCAAGTGGACAGCAGCATAACTAAGGATAATGATGTCAGTTTACCAGAAC